>NC_089874.1:143432500-143685000 GCF_040182565.1 Anser cygnoides | reverse complement strand
AGTTTGCAGGTTGTAGACCATTGTTCTGACAGCAAAAAATACAGTATAACTGGGAGAGGTGACCGAGAAAGAATGAGTAACTTTTAGCATATCTGGAGCATGTTCTGCTTTCCAAAACTTTAGCTCATATGGTGCCTAGCACAGCAGGTTCTTGATTCACAAGTAGTGCCTATGGATGATGAAGGAACACAAATAAATAGATAAAAAGAAAAGATCAAAATCAACACCGTCTTTGGGAAGAGGATGAGATATGGACAGAATTAAGAGTTGCACAAATGAAAAAATCCCAGTAATAATAATGCAGGTCAGACATTGCTGATTTAAAAGTTGGAGAAGTGAAACAGTGAACATATGAGTATTCACTGATATTACCATGTATTATTACCATAGATGCAAGTAGCTCTTGACATATTGTAGTGTTCTGTGGAAGTAAACTATCTAGCCTTGCCTATTTTATATCAAGAATACTTTCCCTTCTTTGTACTGACTACAGGGTTGACTTGCTGACATTCTTGTGTACCCTTTACAGATATATCTTTTATACAACCTTTTTACTTTTTAGGTGGCTGGGTTTCTACTGTTCGACTAATAATATTTAACTGGTGGGTTAATTAGGTATCAATCAAATAATCTGGAAAAAAAATCATAATAAAGCAATGAAAAAATCACACTGTACTAGCTCCTGTACAGCAAATGGGATAATCTTTTAAAAGAAAGTCATAACATGAAGAAAAAATAAATTCACCATGATACATATACATACTTTATAAAAATTCAGAAGAGATACAAGTCACTGGCTAAAATTAGGGAAGAATTAACGTACTCAGTACTGCACAATAAAGTTTCTTATTGTTCTCTCTGAATCATAGAGAAATATGAATTATATAATTAATATGATATGTGAAGTGAGAAACACAAGAGGCATATGCATGTACTTGTAACTGTGAACATACAACTACAGATGCCTAAATAGGTTTTTTTGCACACAAGGAGACAATATATATATACACGCACACATACATATACGTATAGGTGTACGTATAAGCAATTTTGCATGTGCTCATTTTTAAATAGTTAAACTCCTGCTGAAATTATTGTGCCCCATGTGCCTTTTACAATGGAATATCATGCCATGTATGATTCAGTCTTTGAATGTGCTATAGATTGCTGAATTTTAAAATTTAAAATTTGAATTTTAAAAATCAGAGTTCATGTGAAACTGCGTTAGAAATTCTAGTTTAACTTTTGGACTCCTACAGTAAACAGAAGTGTACACTTATTTCCTCTGCCCCTTCTGATATTATGGATTCTTGTAGTATCTGGATGTCATGCCTGGTTTGCACGAACTGTGATTTTTAAGCCAAAATTGTATGTAAAAACTTAACATAAGACACTGGACCTTTGCCCTGCCCAAGACAGCTAAAGATGGTGCTCACAACACAAAAACTTCACAGCTTAGGTGAGATGAAATTTCAAGTTGTTTTAAAATTACTTTTTGATGGTTCTAAAGAACAGTGGCCATTTATATTCATGTTTAAAAATTATTATTTAAAATATTTGTATTTCACCCATGTATCACCCATGAACGATACAGAAAGACAGCATCACTATAGCAGCCAGATTTTTTTTTTAAGTCATTTAACAGTTGGTGTTAAAAATGTCCTGCTTCTTCCTTGGCATCTAAACTGAACCTATCTTCTTCTGAAGATGCTACAGGCTTTTTCTTTTCTGAGGGAAATCCTAGGAAAAAATGGCAAGATAATTTTAATATGTAATCCAGCACCAATCAAAAGAAAGGCTAAATAATAATTTGTAATTGAGACCTGCTTCTTTAATCAAATGCGATACTACTAACTACATCCAATATTCTTAAGAAATGATCGATTTTTTAATGCTGGTGAATTGTACCTCTACATATTACTGTTCTCCTGTAAATGGACTAGGAAATACTTTGTAATACTAGTACTTCCTGGTATTGAAATGCAGCCTGCTTCCCATGATGAGAAAGAAAATCTTATCAAAGTGTTACAGATGTTCTTCAAATGATTTAATAAATACAAGAATATCTTCTAAGTAAATGAGGCAAATATGTCATTCGAATTCTTGCAGCCTCGATAATTAAAAGCAAGACCACCAGCTGACTTCTTTTATTTTTTAAAAGCACAACTTGATCTGCACAAGGAATGCAACCTCCTTCAATAATGTTTTCTCTCACAAAGTTAAGAACCTACCTGTTGATCCTGAGGCAAATGCCAGTAGTGGTCCAATATTCATCAGAAACTTTAATTAATTCTGCTTTCCTTTCGGCAACTTACTTTCACCACAGTGGGGGAAAAAAAGAAAAAAAAGAAAAGAAAAAAAAATCCCACACCCAACCTGTGGTCATTAATATCAGTTCTGTAAAACTAGGACTATGCTTAGCCTGGAAGACCTGGAGTTTCACGTGTTTCTCTAATATTTTTTTAAGCACCATCCAGTTAGTACATGGGAACTGGGATGAGTCTCAGTATGCCACAATTGCCAATTTACTTTGTAATTTCAAGAATTTAACCCTCCCTCTAGCATCTCCCTTTTACTCTTATATAGCTTCATTGTTTTCAGAGGAGCTACATGCTTACGAAATGAATGAAAAGTCATACCTGGGTGGAATCAGACTATGCACAGAATGATTCACACTGAAAGTTGTGAAGGCACCTAAACCAAAATTGCTTCCTAAGATGTCAGAATATATTTATTGCATATCCTAAACTTAAAAGAAAAAGAACAAAAAAGATGTTCTACGGGTTATGGTACAAGCCAATGTTTTCAGAGAATGGGTCAATTCCGTTCAGTGCTGCTGTTATTTTGCATGATCTTGTGCAAATCATGCTGGGTCACATTTTCAAACATACCGAATCCCTCAGTGCTCACCTGAATTTTTGCACGTGTGCAGGTTCCCACTTCTAGTGCATGTTCCTAACATCCAGGCTGCTAGAAACACTTGAGATTTCTGTCAGAAAACCTGATTGCATAGGGTTAAAATACCTTTACATTTCTTATCCTTGTTGTCTCTGGATCCCAGTTCTTCAGCTATAAAATCATTTAGTATGCCCCATATTGCACAAGGTTGCTGTGAAGTCAGGTACCTCAGAAACACTGAGGTACAAAGATATCAGAGTGATCAAAACCATATAAAACAAAATGCAGTGCAAACTCGAAAGGGTGCATGATGCACCTTATTGCAGCTCTGAGCCTTAAAAACAAGAATGAACTGTTTATATTACACAACCTTCCTTAAGTGAGTGGATTTTCCAGGAATGTAAATCAACAGAGCATTTGGCTGCAAAAGTACTCTTTATAATCCCAGAGGTGTCAATATAAAAACTCTCATGGACAGGAAGCATTAGGGGTTAGTCCTCAATCTGTGAGATTCTTTTTCCAGCCACGAGCACATTTTGTCTGCAATCCTTCCAGTCCTGGTCCTGTCCTACAGGGCTCATCATTTGCTAAATGTGTTATCTGAGGACATGACCTTTCCCAGTGTTAGGCAGAAGAAAAAGACTTAGATGACAATTTACACTTGTACTGCTAGCCCCTGTATGCTCTGGCACAGTCAATATAGTCAGCCCTGGAACAGAGAAACGTGAATGAAAAAAAACATTTGTATTTTCGGTTCTATAGGTATTTTTGAGAGGAGATAGACAGTCAGCCAATAAAAGATCCAAACAGCACTGACATACTGCCCAACCAGCCAAGTTTTGAGCCTTAAATCTCTAAATGTACACTCAGTAATTAGCAGCATTTTTGAAACTGGACAAATGGTCCTGAAAACTTCCTTGCAGTGTTGGAACAACATAACCAATGTTTGCGCCCAATGTGTTTGTGATGCAAAGGGTTACAACACATGGGAGACGACTCTGCAAAAGCAGTCATTGCTCTATGGCAGGAAAGAGAACAAGTAATTGATAAAGCATTGTTCTGTAAACAGGAGATTAGCTATGGGCTTTACGTTTGAATCCCAGATTCCTTTGTTATAAATATAAATATAGGACTGCTTTATTTGCTTCAAGTTCAAATTATTTAATTCTACACTGAGGAAGAAATGAGCTACACAATGTCTACTCTTGACTGTTTGCGTCCCCAGACTCCTATTTGCAGACTCTGAAAGAATTACCTTCATGTTTTCATGGATGCCTAGGGTTTGTGTGAAAACAAGCCCCATGCTGTTGCTCCTATCTGACATTGTTCCTTTTTCACAATTACTGAAATAGGTCTTAGCCCTGACAAACACATTATTCCTCATTCACAGGTATTTGCGTTTTACTCAGACAATAATTTTTGGCCTGTGGCACCACTGAATGTTCAATTGCCTCTGTTTAAAAAACCTGAGGCATAAGTATCCTGTTAAGTGTTGTAATGTGATTGCCCATCTCCACAGCACATGGAAGGCCAATGTCAAAGGCAATTCAGAACTTGTACAACTCTGTCCTTTTGTGTAGCCACTAAGCATAAAAATACGTACAGAATTAAAAGCAGTAGCAATGACTGATTCAAAGTGGTATTTAAAATTCATCCATCCACTCCTCTGATAAAATGATTTCTACCATTTTGTCTGCAATGTAGCTACAACAAGGCTGCAGGTCAAGTACAACGTGCTTTGATCACCAGTTTTATCAGCTTCCTGCTGCAGCCATCCTCTGCATAAAGGACTAAAGATCCAGGAGATGTTAAGTCTATGCTTCCTCTGCACCAACACTTGGGGCAGCTCTTGGATTTCCTCCCTGTGTTTGTACTGGGACGGCATTTGAGGTTTAAGCTAACACATTTTACATAATACGCAAGGAAGGATAGACTATAATGGTGCAGCTGACAAGCAGTAGTTACATTGTGTTAGACTCCTAAGACCGATATGATTTAAGGTACCGACCCAAAAGAAAATAAAGAAGAGACAATGGCATAGGTCATCTTTCTTCTCAGACAGGGCTAGAAAATCCAGGAGGGAACACTTTATTGCTAGAATTACTTGTTCCACACTAGTCTGCTATTTTCACTGTTAATATAAAACACTATGGAATTGCAGATGATGCTTCTGATACTACTGGTTTTAAGTTTCAAGCTTTCCATCTTAAAAAACAGCGACTAGGAATGAGGTCACTAAGATTCACTAATTTCTGGAAACTGTGAAACACATATTTTAACAGGACAAACAGTTCAAACCTGAACTGTTTAACAGCTTTTATTTCCTCTTGTGTTCAAAGAAAACACAACTGGCTCATAGGAAAATGTTTCATTTTTCTTAAATTTCAGTAGCTTATTGTTAACATATAGTATTTTGTTGTGATAACTTTTAAACTGTCGTCACTAAAGCAATAATATATTTTTAACCATATTCACAGCTCCTAGAAGTACTAGCTTACTAGTAGAGCTTTTGACAAAATAAATTATGCATTTTTAAATAACTTCACTGTACCTTTACTGCAAAGAATGATCACTTTATTTCGTTGAGAAATCACATACATTAGGGACTTTGTTACATGCTACCAAGCATAGCAAGACCTGAACTGCAACACTTCCTTTGAAAGCAGACAGCCATGGACCCCCTCCTTCTGCTGCATGAACGGCACTAGACACAAGCAGTTGTGCAATTTGATGTTTTAGTGGCCTGCCTTGGAGCCAAGGCTTTCCAAAGTCAGCAATGGCTGGGTGCCCAATTCCACCTACAGAGCATTCTGGGCTTCTCACTGGGGTTTTTTGGAATTGATCTAACGTCACTTTTGGAAATAGTGCCTTGATGCCCAAGTACTTTACTGCTTTTTAAAAGAATCTTATCTCCCATCTTTAATTTCATGATGATGTAACTATCATTCATTTCCTCTTCTTCATCTGGGGTAAAAAAAAAAAAAAAAAAAAGGATCATATACTGGATGCCTGTCTTCTTTCGAGCCAAACCATGATGTAAAATAAAATGATACAGCTGTCACATAAATCCACAAAGTTCATGAACGAATGTAAAAAGGTTCTTCAAATCTGGACTGGTGGGGTGCACCGTGCAAGTCAGGGCTGGGAAATCCTGTCTTCATTTAATGATACCTTTCATGCTGTGTATAGGATAATTTTCATACAATGTATACTTTGCATAACAGTTAAAAACTTAGGAAATGAAACAAATGAAGAGAACACTTGCATCACAATCCTGCCCCAATATGCGTAAACGTTATGATAGTATCTTTCACTACAAGAATACATACTGCAGATATACACTGTCCTGGAAGTATCTTGCATACCTTTCATATAGTTTAGCAAAGTGCATTTTAAAAAAGCATTCTTTAAATGCATACCTCTCATTCGTTACACGTATTATGGTGTGCACTGTGTGCCTGTGTAATTATGAGCATTCTTAGTTTATTCCAGTTTCAGTAAGATCTGTGGATATTGAGAAATTCGGCCAAATGTTAGACATACTAAACAGCAGGATACAGAAAGAGTCACATTTAAAGACAGTAACTGAAATTAAATAATGCTATAAAACATTTTTTCAGACTTGTATGTTAACATTCTCAAAAGTAATACATGCACACAGGGGTACCATGTTACGTCTTTTTGTGACTGGCTCATGATTACAGCTTTTACTTTGCTGAAAAATGTTAAAATTCTCTTAACGTTGTTCTTTAATGGAAACATTAAAATGAAATATGACAGTTTTTTTGAAAACTCCAGAGTCCACCTAAAATGACTAACCTAAATCATATGGATACGCTTGCAAGCCAAACTCTTGCAGAAAAATGACTGCTGATCTGAACACTTGTCTGATGGTTACCGTCTGCAACATCATGAGAAACAGTCGAGCTCTGTTGTTCTTCCAGATGTTCTTTGAACCACACTTGTAAACATTTATTCATTGATCGTAAAATCACAGCAAGTTTATGCTAGAGTGGGGCTTAAATACCTGATTAATTCTAGAAATTACCAAAATAAATACAGGCTAAGTCTTTGCTCACTGAATAAGGATAAAGTAACTTCAAAATCCACAGCCACTGGTTGCCATGCAACCTGCTATAGTATTATGGCAGAAATAAGCTGTGCTTGAATTTTCAGTGCCCTCTCGCTCAGCCTTCTTGATGTTGTGATACTCTAATGCTTCTCAGCTAACTTCCATTAAGTAGTTTTTCGTGGGGTAGTATTCCAAGGTTAAAATGATTAAATAACTTTTATGGTTGATCAAATATAAGCCCTTATTATACACAGTAGGCAAAACCATACATTTTAATTACTTTGTTATCAAAGATCTAGGTATTTACATTTCATTTTTCAGTTATAATTCTGAATTTAGTTTGACCTTCATAAAAAAGAGAAGACCCAAGATTCTTGCTGTCTTAAACAATTTTTCCCATAAACAAACAAACAAAAAACCATTAAGACATGGTGACAGCAGAAACACTGCAATGAGATCTCTACACAGTCGATTAGAAATATTTTCTACTGAGATATTTTGTTTTATTTTAGCATTATCTTGTAATTCTTCAGTTTAATTTTTAACTAGTTTAATTATTTATGACTTGATAATCCATTTGCAGTCTAAGGGTGAAATACCAATATTTGATAATATTGATATTACGTTAATTCAAAGTTCATATTTAGCATCATCAATAGCACTGCTTTGTTATGAGAAGTATGTTCTGGTTTATATGCTGAAATAAAAAGAATAGTTTCAGGTACTCTACTGAACTTTACTACTGATTGGTAACAAAGTAATTTTCTGCAATTAAAATATTCTGATATTTATAGTGACATATGTCTAAAAATTCATGATTAAGGAAAGTTTGTATTTTGCTTTTTTGGCTTCTGAAATTATTTAAGGATGACAGATTTCACAGACTAAAGTCAACTTAATAAGCTCTCGTCTTATCCATTTATTATAAAAGTGTAATGCAATTCAAAATCTACCCATTAATGTCTATAACATATAAAAACAGATTTATTAGAATAGATCAGAAATATCATTTGGGTAATTTACACTATAAATATTTCAAAATAAAAATACCACCTTTATTAAAAAGCAAAAATTAAAACAGACGAATAACAAAAAAAACACAGTAGCATTTTTATGTGGGAAGATGTTCAGATAATCCTTTGTAGGAAAACACTTTTTTTTTTTAGCCAAATTTAGATTCAGTATTTTTAGTGTTTCTGCTACATTAAGTTACACAGGATTGTTAAAGTAAAAAAAAATGTTTTAACTCTCAGAGATTTTTCTTTTTACTATTTTACTGTTTTGTCCTTCCAGACCTTAACAACTTTTCCTACAATGTACTGTTATTTTTAATTATATATAATCAAAAAATATACTTGTGCTTGTGGTGGGAGGTTATAGACACCTTTTTAAAATTATTTCCTTTTCATATTTTATTGGTTCATAACTAATAAGAAAAAAAATACTAGATAGAAAGCATGAAATTAACAACAAGCAGCAGATTCAAATAACCTTGCAGCCGAAGCTTTGCAACCTAATCCAATAATGGCTCAAAGATACATGGCACAATAACATTTTCTCTTTTTTGGATTGTAATGATGTTCACATGCAAACGCATAGCCAGGCTCATCTTTATAAAATGACTGCTTAACACGTTCCTTCTCGGGGTTTGTCATCTTACATCGGCAGGCTGTGCCCCTTGTAGATTTTTGTATTGCATAGTGCAACACTTAAAGTTAGCTCCAAATATCATCACTGTATTGTAATTTATTTCGTTATGTTCAGAAAAAACACGCCATCAAAACAGCCCCCCTCCCTCAGCCCCCAGATTTAAGGACTCAATCTAAACTACGGTCACAGCCTTCGTATTTCGGTTAAAGAGAGGGGAAGGAGCTTATCTGTTTTGAAATGAAATCTCGTGTAACTCCTTCTGTATAGGGTAACGAGAGCAGACAGCGTGCAAGTGACACATTGTCTTGTGTTTTCGAGACAGATGGGGGCACTAGCCAATATGCTCAGCAGCATCCTGCACGCCGCACAATGCGGCAGAGAACCTGCACTCACTTCGGTGGGGAAAGCGGTGCTGGAGCAGCACCGGGCATGACTGGAGCCATTCGTAATTAGCAATGCTAAACTGCAGCCTCCCCTGTCGCTGTCAGGTGTTTAGATAATGCCATCAAGCGTGGAGACCAGCGCCTACAGTCATCTTGTAAACTCTGCCTATCAGTTTAGGAATGTATTTCAGTTTCTTCGCGTGTATACATCCGACCTGCTGGTGAAATTACATTGAATAAAAGAAAATACCGTGCTACACGGGAAACGATATAAAGCAGAAAAGAACTTAAAGGAAAAGTTTAAAGGATCTGTCATCAAAACTTTAAATAGGCCTTTCTCCAGCCGTAGCTAAATTATTGTACTTCTTGATACTGTTTGGTCCTCATAGCAATTGAAAGCATATGTAATTTAACAGCAGGCCTCAATCCTTTAATAAGCTGTCTTTAAAATACCTTACATGGATTACCTATCTGCAAATCTGCTTCCCATGCAGAATGTGACAGCATTATGGAAATTGTGAGTTCAGTAAAGATGGCATATACCAAAGAGAACCACATCTGCACACTGTAAGATTATACCAAACATTGGAAGTAATCTTTAGTCATTTATAATACTGCAGAATGCATAATTAAGATTAAGGGCTCTATTCTGCCCTTACTTATGTCCTACGTATCTCTTTTTTTTTTTTTTTTTTTTTGCATAAATTAAACGGAAAAGTAGCACTGCAAGGCTTTCTAGTTCAAATTATGCAAAGTTGGTATTCATCTTTCTGCAATTTGGTGCACATCTAAGGAAATTTGGCAAAAGGGAGTGATCACATATGGAGCGGAATCCATACTAAAAAGGGCTATCCCGCCTTTGCCAAAAGGAGCAACTTGCAAGTAGCACATATTTCCTTATCACTTAAAAAAAATAAAGAAAAAACAAAAAAGAGTTTCTCAGAGCAGGAACACAGTTCAAAGAGCTGCTCTGCTCTGAGTCACTATGCTGAGTACAGAGCTTACCTCAACAAAAAGAAACACAAATGTCTGAAAGCAGCAAATAAAAAAGGATTGTACATTGGAAAGTTTTGGCAAAGAAAGGGTGCGGCTAATGATCCCCAATGTTTGGGTTTCCAAGCCGTACCTATTTCAGCCCTTAATAATATTTGATTTCTTCTGTCATTTATTGGTGGTAGAAGCAGCAACAGGAAAGAGTTCTCAGAACCTGTGCTGGTGGGAAGGAGAAGGAGAAGGAGGAGGAAGGGAGAAATGAGGAGGAGGAAAAGAGAAGGTGCTCAGTATGGTAACCATGCTCCTTTGGTGGAGGCCCGGTTCACCACAAGCCAGCTACATGGTTTTGTTGCATACTCTCAGCTCCAGTAGTCTGGAGATGGCATCTGTTACCCACTACTGCTTACTCTAAATTTATATTTTATTCCGTGTTGTACAAGTTCTTTACTATTCTCTGTCAGCTTAACAAAATGACAGGGGGTCTGCAGCTAGACCAGAATCCAATCTTACACCTTACCTCTGTCAAATGCTTTTATTAGGTGAATGAAATTAAATGACTATCTTATTGAAAGGCATTCATTATATTCCACTACAGAAATTAGGATACACATCAGTTAGTGGCACAGTAATGTAATTCACATCCGGCTTTGGCCTTTTTCTTTGCTCTGGCAATTCATGAAAGCCAAACAAAGGCATTTTTTGGAATAATTTTTACTAATGACTAAGATTCACACACATGGTTAATGTCTGCTACTTTGGAAACAGTGGCATTTGTAGGACTTGGCATTTGAGATGGCAGATGGGGTGGAAAGGAATTTGCCTCTGGGGTTAAGGAGCTACATCAGCCTCCTTTGCCCACTGCAGAACTATTTTCTCTAAATCCCTCTTAGTGCACAGCAATAAAGATGCTTCCATTTCAAGCATCTGAATCTGAGTTTTAGCACTTTCTTTATTCTCAGAATTAGTACCATATACAAACGCTGGTCATAATAACAGCAAAATACACTGCAAATACGTGAGGCACAGTCAGGCCCTGGAGAGCCTCCAGTGTTAAGTGATATCTCAGATGCTGTGGCAGCTTTCTCACAGAAGGAGCACAGTTTCCTCCCCCAACGTGAGATCCCAGAGAAAGCATCCGACTTTAAACACAGAATTAGCTAAGTAAGTAACACATCATAAGGCAAAATAAAGAAAAATCTCAATCTTGTTGCAAGCTAAACTTGGCACTTCACAGGACAATGCAATGACTTCAAGAACATGTTCCCAATAATAAATGTTAAATCCTTTGGTCAGTCACAATTTTAAAATTACAAAAATGGAAAGTGAATAGGTGATTAGAAAAACATATTCCATCTCTAAAACAGACACAGATAAACTGAAATATACACAGACATCTCAGATGGAGACTACACCAAAAAAAATCCTTTAAAAAATCCTTTAAATTCCTATATATATTTGGAACTGCTAGTTCCTCACTGTGGCAGCAGCATTCATTTCCTAAACTTCTGAAATCCTCTTTATCAGCGAGATTCTCATACGCTCTTAAGAGAAAGTAATGGTAACCTATCACTTTTAAGACTACAGCTTTTGAAAACCAGACTGTCAGAATACTGCAGGATGTACAATAAAGAGCAAACGAATGGCAAAGAGACTGGCAAGATGTTTTAATATGTTTCTAGCATCTGTGATTGTATGATTAATTTGTTCTCTTCTCTCATACTCATTTCAAAATGGTAGGACAGCCTCTACCAGTTCTGAGTTTAGCATTACTGCAATTTGAGATCCTGGCTCTATTTAGGGACTTTATTGCCACAGAAAGCAGATTGATAATGATTATTATTATGAACATTTGTACGGCAACAACTACTGCAATATTTGGCTTATATTCAAATGAAATTTTTTCTCGAGTATCTTGAGCAAATGCCCAATAATCTGTGTATAATCTCACTTTCACAAAGTGAAGAATGATTTTCTTTCCCGTTAGGTTGTATGAAGTACTGGAGGACTCCCCAAAAATAAAAACCCATGTAAAAGCACATCTTATGGAGTTCCTGAATACAGTCAGGCATTGTAAGAGCTGAACATTAACAAAGCTGTCTAAATACACACAGTTCATTTGGCAACAGTACCTGCTGCTTAAATTACCAGTGATTTTCTATTGCTTCTTGGTCTGATATCTTACTGTCTGACCCCCAAAGAAATTAAAAGTTTCATAAATCTCTTGGACTGTCCTGCCATAACTACCCATCCGTCTTTCTGAAAAAATGAGGTTAGTGGGTCACTACTTTTAATAGATGATTTCTTGAGTGAGACTTGGGTCATTTATAGTTTGACAGATTTTTGGCAAGTGCCCTTCATTTCAAAAGATATTCACAATCTCCAGCACTAATAATTGTACTCGCATCTCTTAGTGTTTTAACTAAAAACAGAAAAAAAGGCAATTCACAGCATAGTACAATCTTCTCTTCTTAGTCATTAGTAAAACTAAAAAAATGTTTTTCAAAGAGGGGGAAGAAGGAAAAAAGTGGTAGATTGGAATTCATGGAGATAACTCATTTTATGCATTCAAAATTTTCAACTTCTTTTTCCTCGTTATCTCTATAGAAGTGTCATGCATTTGAGCAGCTAGGGTGAAAAACCTGTTAATGAATATTGGTATATCCCATAGCAATTATTTTATAACTGCTCCCAGTTCACTTGAGTTGGCCAAATTCTACAGAACTGTCAGCATGCTGACCAAGAACCTGTATGAAGGCTCATTTAACCTTCCCTGTATATATGAGGTCACTTTACATATAAAAGCCAGTATTCTTATCACATTAGTGGTTTTGAACTGACTTGGCCATTTCTCTGAAGACAATACTTTGATCAAAGGAATTACATGGTTAACCTGGGAGCCATTGTCTCTTACTCTAGATATAAGAGTTTTGTAAGATGTACGTTCTGGCAAAGAATAGAAACTAATGATAATTTTAAAAAATCTTTCTAAGTCTGATAATTTATTTTGGTGCTGAACAAGAAAGAACAGAATAGACTAATGAGGGCTAGAACCAGCCTTTACATAATTTCAAAGACTATTTTTATCTTACAGAGATTTTTTTTAATAATTTCTTTCACTTTTCAAATGCATCCAGAAAATACATTTTGTTTCTCAACTTTTAGTGCAATAGTTTACCCCTTGAAGAAATTCTAGTCATTTATTGACTAGTATTTTTGCTAGCAGACCTACTTTTAGACCGGATGGGCTGTTTCAAAGCAGACTACAATAATAGTCTTGCTTTTATAGCAAGAACATTTGAATTCTGATTTTCTGTATCTCGCTCTGAAATAATTTCGCATTATATTTGGTGCAAATGGGTTACTGTTTTCTAACACAGTATATTATTCCAGAGCATGGAGTGTTTTTTTCAACGTGTAACCTGTCAACTCTGATCTTGCAACCAATCATCAGTGCTAAGAGGTGCATGCAGTAGTATTTGTTTGATCATTTAGGTGTTTGACATTATCTTCAAAATGTTAGCCTTCTGCTCTCTCAAATTGTGGCACTGTAGAGCTGCAGAACAGATCATCTGTTCCATCCACTTGACTCAAGACAGAATCAACCACATCCTAGTTCATCTGAAATTTATTCCATATAGCCTTTCTTCCCTTAAAGACCTCTACCGATGTACACTACATAACCAGTTCCAGCGTTTCACTTTCCTTGTCCCAGACTGATTTCAAGTAGAAATCAGAGGTTTTTTGAATGTCAGAATGCTTATATGACCCTGTAAAGTTGAGCCCATTCATTCCTCTTGTAAAAGGAACTATTTGTTCGACACTACAGTTCCAAAAATATAACTGCCTGCATTAGAATTCCTTATTTCTACATTCTTTTTTTAAGTGCTGTTCTGTGAAATCATTTGTGACTATGTTGATTTTGTGTAATTTATTATCACTTGCACCACCTTCTCTTTTTCTCTTAATATTCTCAATTGATTTTTCTCCTTCGGTAAGAGGACACCAGAGTTGCCTTTGAAAGAAAGTGCTGAAAGACTCAACATTCTTTGCAGATCCTTTTACTTTTCATTTCCTGCTACAGGGGAAGAACCACACTCCATACCCATATCTTCCCAGTAATTTCGTTGTTGTTGTTCTTTACTTGAAGTTCCCCAAAGTGAAAAAAATAAATTGCCTTCCCCTTCCAATGAAAAAAATGCAGGCAAAAGTAATGAAAATTTCCTACAACAGCACAGTGAAAGGGAGATGGATATATAAGAGAAAGAAAGAAAAAAACCACACAGGTTTGTAAGAATACTTAAATGTCAAAACACTGGACTTCATTTTATCTATGTCCAGTGATCACTTAAAGACAGAGATCAACTAACTACACACAGCAACCGTTTATTTAGTAAAAATGATGTGTATGGTGCCATACAAATAAATGTGCAAATACAAATAACACAATTCCTGGCCTGAGGATTTTGAAGTCTTAACTGCCACACACTTAACACACTGAAACATTCAAGTAACCTTGGTATGGGCAGAATTTGAAACTGTATCTTTAAGGGCTTTGTTTTGTTTGCAGTAGTAGAGGAAGAAAGGATTGCTGCTGCAAAATGTGGAGTAATGCTTAACACAGCAACAAGTACTCTACTTCAGAGGAGTATCCAAGACAGTCCTACTGTCTTCTAATCCAAACCTTTCTTTAACCAATGCCCTCAAAAGGTATCAATGTTCTTTGATTTGCATTTTTCCCCTTTGCTGTTTCCCCTCTGTAGCTACCTCTGGCATGCACTTTCCATTTCTAAAAAGACTGCAGGTGCTTCTCGTTTCTTCCTTTTAGTCTATCTGGTCTTAGTTTTCAACGTTTTCTGTAGAGCAGCATGTCTGATGAACACCCTACTTCTTTTTCTTTTCTGCCTTGGATAAGATTGTATTGGGATCTAAGAATCTTAGCCTAATTAAACAACAAATACACCACTCTGCTCTATGCCAAACCTTGGCTAGCCTTGCCTCTCTGATGCCCAGCTTCTAGTTCAAGGGCAGCATGGAGGAAACAGCTTTTAATGTCCCTTCCAATGTCACTTAAAACTCCTACCCTTCTAATTTAACCTTTCAAAATCACAGCCTTTCCTATCCATCCACACAGCTGAAACCACACCGTCACGTTAATTGCAACAACCTTACTATCTGTTCACAATTCTGTTATCAAGATAATTTTCCATTGCCTTGGCCATGTAATGACTGCCTTTGCATCTCTCTGTTGGTTTCTCATTTCTACTGCACGTAATAAAATATTTGTCCTCACTCCCATGGAGTATTTCCTTCCTCCTTTACTCACGAGGTCTGCTCCATCTTCCCCTAAAACAAGTCTTCAACCCACACTTTTCCAAAACGAAGCTCTGTGCTCTCTGCAGTTTCCCCATACTTCTGATACACTGCCCATCAGCACCCACAGACCTACCTGTTTTTTCTTTCATACCCAAGCCTCCCTTTCGCTTTCAGTATTTCTATGAATTTAGTTGTTGCTGGTGTGCTGACACCAAAGCATACCACATATTAAATACTGTTTGCTTAATCATGTTGTCTGTCTGCATACAGCAACTCTGGTTTTTATCCAGTGGTGTCCCCACTGCAACACCTGACTGTTGAAAGAGCAGTGGAAATAATAATAAAAAAAATTACACAAGATTTTGAAAAACTTATTTTTTTTCTGCAAATATAAATAAAACTGTGCTGAAAAAAATAATTTAAAAATATGACCATGCTATGAAAAATGTCTATATCTCATCCAGAGAAGATACAATTATCAGTTTACAAAACTGGGGGTTCAGTCCTGCATTATGGTGACATTACTGTGCAAATACAGAACTGTTACTTAGCCTTTCAGGACAGTATTATGAGAGTCTTAGTCATAATCATAGTCAACAATTTATCTAAAAAGTGGTTTCACATTTTTGTGATCCAGCCTGTGAGTTACAAAAGCCAAGTTAGCCAGACTAAAAAGGTTATCATAAATTTACTGTACTATTACAAATACTATTGCTGCTATCATAGAGTTAAGATTTTCACATCCCAAGAAAATATGTGCCCATTTATACTTCCCAAAAGTAAAAAACCATGGACTTTTCAATTATTGTAGGGTTTATTCCTGTGAGTTGTAAAAGAACTGTCCCCGAATATTAGATTCAGACCTGAAGAAATTTTTATCTAAATCTGAACTTTGCATTTAGTGTTCATCATCTCTGATGAACAGGAAAAATGGAAACTAAATTCATTTTTGTCCTGAATTCACATACTATATAGTTTGAATAGCTGTAGTATGAACTCTCCCTTCACTGAAAATATACTAGAAAATGTACATTGCTACTAACCTCTGTTGCAATCTTGTGGTAACAAAAGTATATTTTATGGTTTGAGTTAGATTGGATTCCAGCTTTCCAAAAGTGGAAGGAAAAGGCAGTAATCTACTTTTATACTCAGTTTTCAAGGTCTGATAAAAAAGTTGTAACAGGACTGTGACTAGGCTAAAATAAACATAGATAGCAAGGCATTGTTAAAAAAAAATCAAATATACCTTTTGTAAGTTTGTCGGAAAAATATCACTTGTGATAAAATGTCTCCTTTTGGGGCAGAGGATGCCTAAAGACAGGGAATGGAAGAGCCTTTTGTCATTCAGGCTGGAAGCACTTGACAATGGAGTGAGCCGAGGATTAGACAGGCTGCACAGGAGTTGCTTACTCTGCTATCGTCTGCACACAGCCATAGTTCACATGTGTTCTTTTGAAGATTTGGCCCAAATGGAAGAATTTGGTCTCTGGGAATCTAAAACTTTCTTCATCTTGTGGAAGGGAAGTTGGGAAAGGCTGAGCCACCTTACTGAGCACCACAGCAGGGAATTTCTCACTGGCAGTGCTGCCCAGGCACAGGGGAAGCTGCCCCTTCACCAACATCTCCAAAACATCAGCAACTTTTTTTTTTTTTTTTCCATTCAGTGCAGGCATTTATTTTGATATGATTCTAATGACACAGACATAGGCAACCTCCATGAGGTACGTAGGTCTACCAGTGCTTCCCACTAACCTTTTCGTTGCCTCCTGAGCAATGTTTCTGGAGGTAACATCTGAGAAATAAAGCTGTATGAAAGCTACCTTGCTAGGGATCTGTGGGGGATCCCCACAAGCAACCTTATAGCTCAAACGACTTGCTTTCTCTGCAGGGGAATGCAGCTGGGGTCCTCCAGGAGAGAAAGGTTGCAGAGTTTCCACTTCTCTACATGGACTTTTCTCAGCTAAAGTGTAGTCTGAATACTTTAACTTAGTATGTTCTGCTGCTTTTGAAAATCTTTTTGACAAAGCACAAAATGATGATCCAGATGAGAGTTACGAATTGGACCCACTATTCTCCTATTACAAAAGCATAATCAAATGCCTTGTTTTCTCTTTTTCCGTACTTCATTTGCAGCAACAAAAATAATCTAGCTAAACTAAAAAAATGGAGAATAAATCTAGGAAATAAAAATAACTTATTTTCATAAATTTAGCTGTATACTGGGCAGATTAATTTTGGCCTTCTTCACTTTTTATTTTTCTGATTTTTAGACAAAGCATTTTTTAACTTCTGTTAAGGAAGAAAGACAATGACATAATGCAATGAAAATCAGTAGGATAATTTTTGTATCTAGTCTATAGGCCACGTATGTTCCTTGTCATTCTCCTTCTCTCGTGCCATTCTCTCAGTCACAATTCCAGACCCATTTTTAGACTGAAGTGAAAATGATGTTTGTTTTCACATTTTCTATTTTTGGTATATTTAAAGGTAATTTTTAAGGTGATAAGAACTGACAATCTCTTAAATTTGGAATACATATATTCATCTTTTTATAAAACGCTTTATCAAAATCCGGCTGGTATTGCACCAACTAACATGGTGTTAGACTATAGCACTTTTGAGTCATGATATGGTGAAGCCAGACAAAGGCACTTGAGGTTCACCTCCACAGATTTATAGCTTGGAAAATATGTATGTTGTGTTCATAATCTGGCAGGAACACTGTAGAGACCTAAATTTTCTTAAAAGATGTACTGCGGTATTATTTGTATATCTAAGTCCGTATGCAGATTTATTCTATTTTGGGGAGTTCACAAAACAGAAGTTATTTCCAAGTTAAGTGTATATATCCGAATCTCCTCCAAGGGGAGACTGAGGTGACTGAGAGTTGGGCTTGCACCACTTTCTACTCTGTCAGGCCATAAGCCAATATTGTAAGTTGCATTTTTTACTTTTCTGAGTCATCCAGATAAAAGGAAAAAACAGTAACATTCCCTGCACTGTGTACCACTCAGATAACAGACAAATAAATATAAACAAAACATCAATCTTTATGTATATATTTAAAAAGGAAGTGCAGTCCTTCAGATCACATGTGTTTGTTTCCTCCTCTTTCCACTTTCCTGTCCTTATCCTGCTTTTTGCCCTCTAAAAGCAAGCCACCCCCTCCTCGGTATGCCTGCAGTTACTGATGCTATTCTTATTTCAGGAGAGAGGCACTCACTCTCTCTCTTCTCCAAAAAGGACAACACTGATTCCCTAAATATTTTTACTTACAGCTTTCAAACAGGGGACGGTTCACCTTCTCGATCTAACCCTGTTGTGCCTCCTTTCCTGGCCTGTATCATCATCCTTCCAACACCCAGCAGAGTTGGGGGGACTGCCTGTTTCATCCTATAACCTTAATTGTCAAATCGGTTTCTGGGACTCCAGGTGAGTAAAAAGAAGCAGAATTAAGGAATTATAGGGAGGACATGTCGTGTTAAGCTGGCTTGCTGCTTGGATGGATGGCTCTCACAAGACTCCCGGGCAGAGGCTGCAGCGAGGACGCGGGATGCTGGAAGCGGCGGTACCCAGCCGCTCCGCCGTCCCACGGGGCTGTGCCCGCACGGGCACCACGGTGGAGGAGCCTGCTGCCAAAGATTGCCACGGGGAATAAAAGAAAAACCTGAGGGATAAAAATGGAGAGCTTCCAATTAAAATTACCATACTGTAATTTTGTTAGTTATCAGTGACAGGCTAAAGTACATAGCAGCTTAACTGACAAGAAAATGTCCTTTTGGGCATAATACAGCGTACGGATCTTTGACTTTTTAGCATGCAGTGTCCAGATGGTACTTTTTGCTTCACGTTGTGATCAGGAGGCAGAAAGGCCATTTCTGAAAATGTGGCAGTGAAAGCCAGCATAGATCAGAGGCACACAAGGCCACCTGAATGTACGAGAATGCATCATACCATCGCAGGTAATCCTTACATGAGGGTATGTCCGGTAGGAAGGATATTTTCTAAATCTATTTGCTGGAGACGCTATCAAGTGCACTTAGAGCAGCAGTCTGTGTAGCTGATTGGAAACCCACCCTGCTGCTGCTGAATGCACGTGAAGAAGGGCAACAGTTTATTTACAAGGTGTAAAGAAAAATGATCACTGAATGGTAAAACGTTCCGCTGAATTCTAGCATGCGATATTAACTTAGGAATGCCATTGTGTATTAAAAAGTTATGCCCTCCTCATTTTTTCCTGCAGTCTTTACTTTAGAGACGCGCACGATGCGCTAACCCCCCCGCCCCACAGTCAAGATAATCTTTCTTCTTCAGCACAGCACAAATCCTGCGGCTAACTCCCCTCATGAACCTGAGTGGTATTGACATGGGGGTGTAGAGTCAGGCAAAAAACTAGGCATCTGCTGATGAAACACATAAACTACACACATTCAAGAACAAAACAAAAATCTTCTAAAAGCCTGTGTGTAAGATAAGACTGCCTTGGGGGCAGCTCGAACTTGCGGTCTTGGCCATTTACGCAGGATTTTACAGAGCCATCTATTACAGTATTCAACAAAAAGAAGTACTTCAAAAAGCTTCCGTTTTTTTTTTTTTTTTTCAGTTGGAAGTACAATAATTTGTAAGTCAAAATTTGGAAGTGTTCCCAGTTTTTGGCAGTAAAATGATAATACTGGGCATATCATTTTAAAGTGGAATCTCATGGAAGTTAATTCAGACGACAAGGTCACTTTTAGACATTTTTTTCCCTTATGTTTTGGACTGAAAATAATTCCCAAATCCTATTATTTGAAGCAGGGGTACTTACCATAGCAATCCCTGCCTCCCCTGATACACATGCTACCTCTGAGATAGAGTGCCTTAAAAAAAAAAAAACTCACAAGAATATATACCATGAGCTCCAGATTTTTTTAAGCAAGAAAAGAAAAAGTTGTACACTAAGAGATCATATAGTGTTCCTTTGTACTGCTTGGTTTTAATATACTGTACCTTTGTACTGCTTGGTTTTAACATGAACTTTTCTTAAGTGGAAGTCTTCTTCCTTTATATAAAAACAAGCAACTTTGAAGAAAAGGAAGAAAAGCATTCTGGGCTTTTAATGGGTACATTGAAGCAGAAACTTCAGTAATCTGGTAAACTAAAATCAATTTTGCACCAATTTTTTCTTCTTCTGTCTTACCCCTCAAACTTGGGGTATGATGCCCTGAACCTGCAAGAACTGTAACTAGTACTATTATTACAAATAAAACACAAAACCAAACCAAACAAAGCCAGCAATGTGTTTGTAGAGAATGGGAGGCTTATGGGAAATCCTGATTAAATTACTGTCACCAAATTAAAGAGGCATGTGGGGCTCAGACAGATCAACTTAATATTAAATCAGCTCGCACAGTAGTGATATACCCATGAAAAATATCATAGGTATAAAATAGAAATATACCATATAAATACAATGGAAATATCTCTTAAAAGCAATTCTTTCTTTCTTTCTTTCTTTCTTTCTTTTCTTTTTTTTTTTTTTTTTCAATTTACCTTTTGAATAAATTGGTTTGAAAGTACAAATCTCCAAATCTCCAATATCTGGGTAAAGCCTCAAAGCCCTTTAAACCAAGGTTCCCTAACACCCTTTCCTCTATTTCTCTCACATTTTCTCTCACCCATAAAACCCATTCACCTTATATAAGCTGAACACTGTGATATACTATCAAAATACACGCTACATTTATCTAGAACAAAGTATAAACATTTCCAGTGTGTGTACTTAAGATTCATTTGCTTGCCAAATGGCTTTGTCTCCTTCCTTGGTTATTGTCAGAAGGAAGCAGTTTGATTCCAATGAATAGATTCCTCAAGCTCAGGTACTGCTGATAATAGGATTTATGACAAGCTAAAAAGCAAAAAGTGATCAGAGACCCTTTTTAAAATGCCATCACGCTGCTGACTTAAGGTATGTCTTAGAGGCCAGATGTAAGACCAAATATACACGTGAGCTTACACACGAGCTTTCCTGGGCAACTGTGCTCCCAGACATATGCCAAACTGTCACTGATTTAAAAGCAAATTTGCAAACACACCTGAGAGCACAGTTTGTAGAAGAATATTAAAGATTTAAGTATCACTGCTATCTTCAAATAAATGAATGTTTCTCTGTGCAGGGCTATTCCTTTTTTCTACATCAGTTCTATTGGCTAAAAAAGCAAAACAAAGAAGAGTAAGCAAGCTAGCAAATAGCAACAAACCCTCTATTTTTTAAATTGCTCCTAGCCCTGTGCCTCTCACTAACCAGATCCTACTTGCAGCCTCTGCTCTGTTGACAGTTGTTTGCTTTGTTTCTGTGGAAGCACTTCAGTACATGACAGATAGAACAAAAAGAAGAAAAGTGAATTCTACAAAGCAGGAACGCGGTGTATAGGATATCTAATGTCCATCTGTATGCATACTTAAATAAAACAGAATCACACAAAACTAAAATACACTCTTCATGATCTTTCCCTCTCTCTGCCATGTGTCTTTTATGCGTATGAATCCAATGCATCTCAGAGATGATTATCTGGCAGTGTCCTACTAATCTGCTCATCAGCTACAGGACAGACAGGCACATTTTAAACATATCAGCTCCTCTGTGAGTCTGCGTTAAACTGAGAGATAGAAGACAAATACATTAAGCCAGCACAATCCTAAAAGATGATAAAAGCTTTAAGTGATCCAGGAGAGCCCCAGAACCAAAACTGGCGAACTTTAAAACTGCCTCTGCTGAAATGATGAAGCAGAATGTCTGTTAAGTATTTTCTTCTTTTAATTTTTTTTTCATATTAATACACAACACGGACACATTCTGTATATTTAACACAACAGTACGGATGGAAAGAATAACAACTGAAACTAATTCATTTTGATTTCTGCTTTACAAATAAGAGAAAGACTTGGTCTTCTCTGAAAGATTTATGAGGCTTCCCACCATAAAGGAGCCTGGATTATAGCTATGCTTACTTTATAAAATGAAATTCTGCCATTATAGGCAAGAGTTCATGGCTGTAATTATTTCAATGCACTTCCCAGTCAATGTGTCTTACACAGCTGAGCCAAACCCTCTCTTACATATGCAGGTCATTTCATAAGAAGTCTAAGAGCTTCAACAACTTTGTGTGACCTTGCATTGAATAACACTGGAAAATTGATTTGGCTCTAGTAATAAAAGACCGTCTGCATTATCTGCATTCTAATTATAATTAATATAACCAGGATAACTGCTGTATTATTTACGATTAGAGCTATGGTGAGCACAGTGTAATAATAATCTGCTACATAATTTTTTATTGATCTGATGGCTTTATTGCAGAAAAAACAAAATGCTACACTGCTGTACTACTAAAATTGCCTTTCTAGACATGTCTGTTTAGAGGAAGAATGTTCATTTAACATTTCTTTTATCTCATCAAATTCCCATAGATTTTAATATCAGAGAGAGTATGATGCTTGCTTGCATGCTTGCTTTTTTTCTTTTTTTTTTTCTTTTTTTTTTTTTTTCTTGGCAAAAGAAAGACAAGATGGACTGATTAATGCACCCACATTTTCCATCGTTCATTTCCTGGGAATCATTCATTCCTTGCAATTCTTTAGCAATTGCAACACATCTCATTAACAGAATTGGGCTGTACCCCACAAACGTACAGATCTCTCTGTTTCCATAGAAAATATCATTCTTAAAAACAAAACCAAAAACTCTTGAAAAATAATTCAAACTTGACAAAATAAATTTAATTTCTTTTTCAATATACTTAGCAGTCTAAATCACTGCCTAATCTCACATTTCAATTCTTTTTCCTAAATTCTGGTGAAACTGAAGCATTTTGACAAGAATTAAATATCTTGTGAGAAAACTCAAGGCAGCATTTCTAAGAAGACTAAAAAAAAACCTGAAAATGAAGGGATTTTGCAATTTCAATATTAATTTCAGAAACTAGGTGGGAAAAAATAAGCCTATGCTTTTCCAGAAAGGAATTACAAAGCTGCAAACTCTCTAATGCCAAAATAAAATTTAATGTAAAGTAATAATAGGATACTACCTTTGTCTTCTGATCTTTACTTGCTCAGCAGTGAAATAATGAATAACTTGGATAGATGAGCTCATTATTAGACTTTATAGTTAATATTTACAAGTATTAATCTTGAGAGTTTATTCTTAGAAATTGTTTCCAACTGCATCAAGACAATATCAGAAATTAATTATAAAGTAAGATAGAACTAATAGCTATCATATATTTATAGGAAATTTATAGATACTCATGATTACATATTACATTATTAATAATAGGTGAGCTGATGTTATCATCTGTGAAAGAAAGATAAATTCTCACTTTCTTATTCTTTCCATGCATGTTTTCATCTCCGAAGTCTGTGCTTCTGGGTAATGTTTTCATGTTTTCTAACAGCTTCTATACTCTTCCCATATAGAACTGTTTGCATTTAAGCCTTGCTGATTCCTACCCAATTATGTTATCTTAATATATTATTTCATTCTAATTTTTTAGAAAGAAAAACTACCAATATTCTTGCAGCTGTGTACAGGTATTTAGCTCTCATTTGTGCTGCTCTCAAGAGTTTTGTTTGTTTGTTTGTTTGTTTTCCACCAAAGCACAAGCTTGAAATAATTTGAAATAACACCCATTACTAAATCATCCCCCCAGCGCAAGGTTCAAAGAGAATACTTATTTTCCTCACTAGTATCATCTATGACTTCCCCATTCACTGGTCCCTGCAGTACCCCCTTCATCTGCTCTTTGATGTCACACTTCTGACATTAGCCCAACCTTATGAAGGGTAACTCCTTACCATTGCTCACCAGGAACCGTCCCTCCAACCTGCTACTGACAAGGCTATTCTCTCTCACTCAGTCAGGCCCACAACTGTTGCCATTTTTTACTCTTCTAATTGCTCAATGTCCAGTAAGTCACAAAACACAAGCCTCCCTCCCACAGTACTGTGTACAGAACCAGTATCTTCACCATGAGTGCTAGATGTGATGTTCAGAAGACCACCTTACCTAACATCAAAGATCAAGCAGCAAAGTACCCCAACATTTTAAGGTATAGATGTGATTGTCATCTCTGGTTACAAACCACTTATATGTAAAGCAATGAATGCTAAAATATTACTGGAACTTGTTACTGCATTAAAAAAAAAAAAAAGATTAAGATCCAATGTCAGTGTTGGTCTGTATATCTCTGTGAAGGCTAGATACGTGTGCTTCACTGAAATATTCTATTTTAATGTGATCGAAGCACAAAATGAAATATATAGGTGTTCTACGGAGTGCTTCAGTTTTCTATATGAGGACTTCTTGTAGAGTAATGCTCTGTTATATTTCAGTTTCCTAAGAAGACGAACATGCAATCATAAACACATTTACACTTCTGTGAGAGGAATAAAGATGGCCAGTAACATGGTACTCAGAAAATCCCTTGTTCCCTGATCTTATTCATTTTTCTGCTGTGAAATGGCAAAATTATGACATTTACAAATTGGATGCTAAGAAGAATAGAGGTCACATTTATGTCTAGATGCTTGTCATAGTCTACCATTTGGACTAAATGTGGAACTGTGATTGAGCAATTGTTTTCCATGAATTTGGGTGGATGAGAGAATGGATGTGCTCTCTATCTTGGTATCTGGGATCATTCCAGAGGACCTGCTAGAATAATTACTTTTGTTCTATTTTATTCTACATACACCAACATTTCTGGAAATGTATGAATACATCCTTCACAGAGAACATTCAGTGATTTTTGCTTGGAACAGCTCTGTAGAGAAGGCAAGAAAAGTATCTCATGCCTATTTTTCTTATAAGCAAACAAAACTGTCTTATGTCTTGAGAATGGAGAGATGCCAAAATTCCTTCTTTCTTCATGCAATGTTCAGCTGATTGCAGTGGGATTTGTTTATGAATGTCCTAAAGACTTTTTTTTTTGTTGTTATTATGTAATACCAAAAATGGAATTATTGAATTATTTATTTTTATTATGTGTTGTCATGACCTATTATAAATCGAGGCTGGGCTTTTCATGACATCTCAATTATTTCTATGTTCAGTGAATCCATTTTGAAGACAAAACTGTTCTGTAAACTCATCCTGGCTCCAGAAGTCAAGCTGAGTTCTTTCTATATCACTCATCACCAACAAGAGTGTTTCTGAGGACCAAATTAGGTCTTTTTTTAATGACAGCTGTTGAAGGCATTCAATGCCCTCAGTAGGTTTGTACTGATATAGAATGGCTTGCCATTTATTAAACCATTCTGATGAGGACATGTATGAGTAAAATCCAGTTCACAATTTCTTAGCTGTATTGAACCCTGTCGTACCAAGAGAAATGAAAGAGAGTAAACTTTTTTTCCTCTTCAAAGCCTACAGATTTAATTTTGAATGAAGACAATAAGCATATCTATTGATCTGATAGATATTATCACTGAAGTTGTTCTTTTGGGCAGAGTCATATATTAAACCTGCGAGAGTATCACAAAACATATGTTATCCTTAAATTTGCTAAATGAAGGACAAATGCATTATTTTGGTTACAGTAGCCGCAGCTAATTAAAGTTTCCCAACAGCTTAGAATTTCTTATATTTCTGCCTACTTCTTAAACATTACTTTTGAGGTTAAAGCTTTACATAAATAACAATAAAATTTGGGAAACACCTTTTTTTTTTTTTTGGGAGGGCGGATTTTGGGATCATGGGAGAAATTCAATAAATTGAAAGGTTATCACCAGTAAAAATGTCTAACTGTATTTTTAATAAGTCTGCAAAAATCAGCTGGCAACTTAACTGAAACCAGTTAAACTCATAAATGTTTAGTCCACAGTAAATACTGATGATTTTGGTTGACTATAGAGGAAATACTAGAGTAGAAAGATAAGCAGATACTGAAAAAAATATATCATCTAAGAATCATCTAACCATATCTGCTAATGTTATGTTTTCAAACTGTTTACCTAAGAAAACCGTGGACTTTTAGCTTATTTAACCACAAACAGTTCACTTTTAAAGCATTGCTCCAAATTTTGCTACAACCTTGTAAAACAGGCATTTCATTTCTCCCCGTGCAGATAGACAAAGGGATGTCACTGTCAGGCTGTAACAGGGATATATTCTATGTGTTGTAAGAGAGTTATATTGCAAAATCCTTCAAAACAGTCATTGTTATCAACAAAAGTTGAGGATGCATCTCCATCCATGCAGGCCCTCCTACCTCAGTTTTTAATCTGAAGGCTGTGCTTCATTGGCTATTATTGCTCAGACTATTCACTAACATTAAAGATGAGACATTTCTGTATTTTCTACGCTGACTAGAGACCATGCAAAAACAAAATCATTGTGATGAAACTTAGCCTACAGAAAAATGTTTCTGGACAACAGCAGCCACAGCAAGGTAAGAACACCTATTATCTCCTGTGACCCCTTCACTTTGCTGATGGCTGAACTTCAAAGCCTACTTTTGGACAAGTTAAAATACTAATGTGATTAATAACAGGGATTTAATTTTTTACACCAAACTACACAACGAAATTAAATTAAAGTCATCGTCATGTCATTCTCTCTCATCCCCCCCCCCACCCCCCCCCATCAAGCTAATGCACTATAAAGGTTGCAGTTAGAAATCACAGATCTGTTCATGGATATTTCATGAGCCCAAAAAAGGCTAAATTTGTTAGATAAATTATTCATTGTGAATTATTTGCTCAGCTATATACTTTGCATGTGCACTGTGTTTATAAATTTAGCAGGGATTCTGGTGGTACCTCGGGAAGAAGCACAGTGTAAATTCCTTATATTCCGCTGCAGTGTTCAATTTGTCTCACCGTATGTGTTCTGCGGGTGAAATTCAGCCCTCCCACACACTCACTGGTTACCGAGGCTTTCCACACCATTATGAAATCCACCCCCCGCTCTCAGCCCACAAGTAGGCCAGACTCGCAGCTAGCTACGGTTAACACCTCCCCTATGGTGGGTGTTAAAGCCACCATATCTGCACAAGGAAAGGGGTGCTGTCAAGTTATTAGAGATGCTTTGGGTTAAACTTGCTGTTGGTTTGACATGCCCAAAGCCAGATGATTCTGGGCGGCAGCAGGGCAGGTGAGCAAAAGCAGGATGGAGAGGCGGGCAAAGGCCTTCTGGCTCAGCTCTGGTCACCCCACAGCCTCTCTTGAGGTGAAAACCTCACCTTGATGTACACCACACCACTCCTTACAGCATTTTATGGAAAAGATAGTGTGTTAGTCTTCTTGATTCTGATGAAGCAAAATTAGAAATTTCATGTTAAAGTATCAGAGGAAACCTGAAAACTCTCACTGACCAACCTTGAATTTCTTCCCATTAAGGACTCCAGAAAAAGTGGGAAAATCTCTCTGAGCAAATATGCCAATGTGAGCATTAAATGACAAAACAAACAAACCTGTTTATGTTGTATACCATGTTAAATCTCCTTGGAAGATATTTAAATCTTCCAAGAAAACAAGTGAAACAGTATCAGTATCTTTTTACAGGTGAAAAGTCAAATATGGTAGAACACAGAATTGTATGCTATTAACAAGAACAGAAATTTTAATGAAAAATGAACAGTGATTTTAGAGACAGCTAAACAATTTTTATTTTAGCAGTGATACAGAGCAGGGAGATGACTTGCCAGTATATCGACTGAACACTTTTATCCTTTCGGCTGCTTAACTTCTAGCAGAAGTAACTTGAACAGGACTACAGTTTAATACACTACGGCTTACACAGAAGGTATTATTTTCTCTTTGACAGGGTCCAGTGCTATTTTTACGCTGTTTGATAGAGAGCCGCTGTTAGGCCTCAGGGAAGGAATAGCGATTCTTTAAGTAGGGCTTGCCTAACAGCAGCATCCTCCCTCCTGCCACTTTATCCACCTACGATATAAGAAGCGCTTGACTCTCCTTTTGCTTTAAAAAACACACATCGTTAACTATCTCTTTGGTAATCCGCCTAAAAAACCCCAGCTTGTTTGTCCAGGATGCCTAACTCCGACACCAGCCGCTCTGTTTGTTCGTCCCTTCCTCCCCACTCCAGCGCCCAGCCTCCCTGCCTCCTCAATCACATGTGTTGTTTCTCATTTAAATGAACAGTTGGATTCTTTTATTTCTTACAAGTGCTGGATTCGCCTTATCGCCCTCATTCCTTTGGGGGTTGCCAATTGGTTTTATCCACGGATGTATCATTTCTCATGCTTCCCTTTTTTCTTACAAAGAGAAAGAACCACTTCGTCAACAAGCCTCTCTGGAGTGGAAGATTAAAAACCTAGACATCACCTACCTTGCAGCGCTACTCCCAACTGGGTTGTGTAAAACTCAATTAAACTTGTCCCCATTGAATACTGCATTACAGTACATTAAACAGAAAATTCTTCAAGCGTGATGACAAAGCTTGAAACCTTGCCTCAAAGCTGTTCCTTGTAGCTTTCTTTAACATTTCAGTCTTTATGGTGCAAGTCTCCCGTTGACACAACTTTAGTCCAGCTATGAAAAATCACAGAGCCCCACAGGGATTAAAAGAGAAAGAGAAGGGAAAAAAAAAAAAAAAGAAAGAAAAAAAAAAGAAAACCCTGTCAAAGCTGGTCTTGGCACTTTCCTTAGTGCATCTATTGAGGCTATATCACCATCAGACAAACCTGAGAAGTATTAGGGAGAACTACGAAAATTTGACAATTTAGAGTAACACTACATTCACTCTGTTCAGTTGCCTTTATGCATTTGCCTTTCTCCAAGAAAAGCAGGTATTCACAATCTTTCCCAATTTGAAATGTTACATAACAGGTTAAGATTGGACCAAGATATGAATTAGAAAAGGGTACAATTTTAAAAAATGGTGTCAAGCCAAGATTTAAAACCTCTTCCCAAATCCAAATGCTGGTGCTTTCTGTGGAAGTACAAATTAATATCCAGATATAGAGCTATACCTCATTTTGATGTAAATTAAATACCAGAACTGGCTGGTAATATTTTAAGTATTAGTTTCTTCTGTCTGAGAGCCAACATTAAATTTACTTGAATTTGTTTCTACCTGATGGTAAACTCTCTCTCCAACTAATGACCAGAGTGTTTTCAAATTCACAGCATCTGAAAATGAATTGTCCATAGGATAAGAAAGTATTTTACAATAAAATCTCCCAAAGGAAGAGTCATGCATAGATAAAAATGGAAAAAGAGTGCACCAACTACATTCAGAAAAATTCCCACTTTTCTTACACAAACCTAATGAGATACAGCCGTGCTACATGTCAGCACCTCCAACTCCAAGTATATACAACAGTTATCAAAAGCCTGGCTGACTGAGTAGTTACATTTCAACAATACATCAATATACTTCCAAATAATCCTTTATTCTCTTTGACTCCTTATAGTGATAGATGTAGAGACATGCTGAGCATCCAAATCTTTCCTGAATAATAAGGCTTGAAATGTTTGCTACTTACCTTGTGCCTTAAAAATACTGTTAGTGCATACTACAAAGCATTTAAAAACATTGCCACTCAAGAAAACTCTCCTGCATTTCAGCCATGAATGCCATAAATCATACATTCACTATTTGGGCTCCTCAAACATGAAGAGTAATATAGAATACCTTCTTTTTTTTGTATGTGATTAGTTTAGCTTATATGAAATATTCTGAGAAGGTGATACAAAAACAAAATAAAAATTGAAAATGCAATATACACTATTGCTATTGGTCTGTAATTTATCAGTCCACCTGTGTCATCAAGTGCTAGACTATCAGATGCAGACCACTCCATAAACTCCAAAAAAGAGACAATTATGCATCTTATTTTCAAAAGGGAACAAAGGCAAATGTAATTAAGCAACCCACATATTATCAAAATGTTAGGATTCAATTACTTCTGGCAGTCCTTTTCATCTCCTGAACTCTACGTAAAGTCCTGCACTGCTTCTCTCTGGTGTTTTAATTTACCAAACAGCCCCACTGGTAATGCAATAATTAGAACCTACGATGAAGAGATGGAAGAGGACTTGTAAGTCCCTGCTGATGACTTACCCTGTCTTGTGGCAATTTTATCCCATCTATCAAGGGCGGGGTTAAGCATCTTTGGGTGCTTATAATTGTTATATGTTATACATACAGGAAAGGACTACTCAGAGACTCGGTTCAGCCTTTTTTGGACATTTCCTCTATGAAAGAAAAAAAAAAGGAATGAGAAAAATTATGGGATGGCTCTTTATTCCACTATATTGGTTTTGTACCAGTAGATGCCAATGAAAATAACTACGATACCAAATATATATATATATATATAAAATTAATAATAATCATAAAAAATGCAACAATCAAATCCTATATACTGAAAATATTTAAAGTACCCCCAAACCTGAACAGATACTCCATATGTTAAGGATATAATTTAATGGGTTCGGTGCTATGGAAAAAATCCTGTTTTCCATAGAAACAATAGTTATGTCATGTCAAGATAAAGCAAAATAATATAATAACCCTACAAGAATATTGAGTTTAAAACTCTAGCTTGTCTCTAATAATACCAAAGAAATACAAGATTGCTTCCTAAGTAAAGCAGAATTCTTATTCTTTGGAATACAGTTTTTTCTCTTTTTCTGTTCTCCATTTACAGTGTTATTCTACAAAACTCTCTAGCTTAACAAATATTAGCACATTTTCATCAGAGGTGCCATATGAAAATAAATAATTGGAAAAGGAACAGCACAATTTTTCATTGTGCTCAGCTGGGCATATGCCTCTACTAGCTAATTTTGGGGGGTAAAGCTAGCTAATTCATTGCAGCATGAATCACAGCCAACCTTGTACCAGGATTTGACAAGTTGTTACTATGTAAAAGTGACACAGATTGATAAATCAGGTGTTTGATTCGTGGCATACAGCTAAAATCTGATAGGACCACTTCCAGAACAGAGAATTAGGTTCAGATTTACCATTAAAAAAATGTAGGCTGTTTCTTTTTCTCAATAACCAACATCATTAGTAATAGTGGATGGAATCTGCCAATTGAAAAAGCAAATTGATCCAAACTTCCTCTACAAAGAAAGAAGGTAAAGAAACTACATAAAAATAAAGGCTGCTTCTGAATATTAATGGTAGTCTGTCAGGCAAGTGTGCTCAAATGAAACATCAGCTAATCAGCTGCTATTGATTCTTCTGTAATACTAACATCTCAGAGACAAGACAACAGACATGATACAGCCACACAGAACTGACATACAAAAAGAGCACTTCGGATCTGAAGAATTTTCTTCAGTATCTTCAGCTTAAGAGCCAACTCTTTGGTTTCTCACCTACTGATTTAGCAGGAGCTAAAGCAAATGCTTTTGCTAAGGAAAGTACTTATCAATGGGCGCTTTTGCAGACTTCTCTGATGAAGGATCTCAATTATCTCTGAACAATTAGACTTCTGAGTATTCATCTATTCACATGTTTAGACTTTGCAATAAGTACCAACACAACAAAAATCCAAGTGCTAATGCTAGGATCATGCTTTGCTTTGCTGAACATGTACATATGTTCTTAAAAGGAAGAAGGTCATGTATCAGTTCATCACTTTTTTGGAATCTTCTAGCTGAATATATTACAGATTTTTTTAGATCAGGCATTAATTTTTCTCCTTAATGTCACTTAGGAGTATTTTTATAAAGGAGAGGGATAGTATTTTGGAAAGAATGCCAATTGCTATTAAACCATGGATCTGTTTTTTTTTTTGTTGTTTTTTGTTTTTTTAAGAGCAGATCTGCCAAAAGAGTCAAGTTGCTCAATTTCCGAAGTTAATCCATTTGTTATATGTCCTATAATTAAGTTCAAACCAAAGAAACAATGCAAAATGTTGTTTCTTTTGCACACGTTTCTGTAGGACAACAAATAAGGAATTGTAGGAAGTGCATCAGATAGACAGAGCAGTACCACACATGGGAGCAGATGATCATATTGTGGCAAACCAGAAAATTGTCATGTTTCACGTGTTATGGTCCAGTGGACGTAATTGAGAAATAGCTTGCATGTACAAAACCAGTATTCTCTCCTTGACTCACTGCAAAGCTTATGACATTCCAGGATTTACAAAGAAAACACATGGAAAGAGAAAGAACTGTATTTACAGAGCTGACCTCAGCAGATCTTCTGAGATAGTGCAAAGGGTTGAGAGTGTCTTCCAAGAAAGCAACAAAAACTGTTCATTCTTTAATCTATTATTAAAATTTCAACTTTTCCCCTAATTTATCTAGTTAAATAAAATGCATAATACTTTCCATCACAAACAGCTTCCTTAGTAAATTGCTGCTGGAGCACTCGCCCATGAAAGACGGGACAGGGTTCTGAACATATAACCAACTCTTATTTAGCCCTAATTAATTTCTATTTTAGGAGGGAAAGGAAGATAAAAGTCTTGAAGTCATACTTCAGGCTACACTTTCCACCAAAGTAAGCCACTGAAAAATATCATTGTTTGTGATTTTATACTTCATTTGCTCCAACGATAAATATAATTTAATTGAACCTTAATCATAAAACTGGCTTAGCCTTAGCAATCTGTCAGTCTTATTTTAAATTTTCATTTAATTGTAACTTGAAAATGCATTTAAACCTCTCATAATTTAAATCCATTAAAATGCACGTGCAACCACCATAAAAGCAAGCCTGTTCCCATTTAAAAGAACAGTTTATTAATAGAAGATGCACAGCGATCACTTGATGCCAGCGTCTCATTTCCTAGTGTAGAACAGTTCCTTATAATCTCATACTTCAAGTTCAATTGCCCATCTTATAGTAAAAGCGAACTTTTTGGCTGGCCAAAGGCACAATTGTCTCCCCTATATCTCAGACTCTTCTGTTCCTATGTTTCTGAACATTTGTTTCAGCTAGCAGATGAACCACAATACCTCACTGTGGTTTCAGAAACTAACAGTGTGTATCGTTAGTATGCACAGTCAATTCCTGTTAGCACACCGATCCTTGGTTTTCTCAAGAGTGTCTTTCATTTGTTCAGATTTTGAATAATTTGTGCACTGTTCTTACTGTACAATGGGATGTTTCTACCACATTATTTTTATATATTCAATTGAAAAAGCAAATTTCCATTTTTTTATGTGTATCTATACCATCACTGTTACAAGGAATACTCCAATCACCAAAATAATGTTATAGAGAACAGTACGTATTACCTGTGTACTTCTATTTTTTAAATAAGAAGTTACGACTGTTATAAAGCTGTCCGATAGTTTGAATACACCTGTGTTCTAGTGTCTAATACACTCTAAGTTTTCAATATTCTTTTTACACTGATTTGCACACCCTAAAATTTATGTTTTTCCATGTCATCTCTTGTGTTCATCACTTTACTGCTGTCCTGGTTCCAGTTAGGACAGAGTTAAGTAGCTCATAGTAGCTGGTAGGGTGCTATGTTTTGGATTAGGATGAGAAGAGCGCTGATAACATGCTGATGTTTTAATTGTTGCAGAGCAGTGTTTACACCAGGCCAAGGACTTTTCGGCTTCTTGCTCTGTCCTGCCAGCGAGCAGGCTGGGGGTGCAGCAGGAGCTGGGAGGGGACAGACCCAGGACAGCTGACCCAAACTGGCCAAAGGGGTATTCCATACCATCTGACGTCATGCTAAACAATATATAGGGGTGGCTGGCCGGGGTGGGGGGGCCGGCTGCTCGGGAATAGGCTGGGCATCGGTCAGCGGGTGGTGAGCAATTGCATTGTGCATCACTTGTTTCTTACACATTATTATTGTTAATACTATTATCATTATCACTATTATTATTATTATTGTTATTATTATTTTCCTGTCTTAATAAACTGTCTTTATCTCAACTCACAGGCTTCACTTTCCCGTTTCTCTCCCCCCATCCCAGAGAGGGAGGGGGGAGGGTGAGCGAACGGCTGTGTGGTGTTTAGCTGCCAGCCGGGTTAAACCACAACAGTCTTTTTGGCGCCCAACGTGGGGCCCGAAGGGTTGAGATATCGACAAATCTGACCAGAGTGTGTTAAACTAAAATTGGTATAAGTATTGGACCTGCTTAATAGTTGCTAGTCACGATGTTGATTGCCTTAATCTCCAGTCTGCTGTACCTGTATTCCAAATTGAGTTTTATGGTGCGTTACTTTCTGTATGTGCTCCCTGTTGCACTGTTTATCCTTTCCGGGCCCTGGTTTAAGATTGTTATGGTACTGTGCGGTGTAACAATGGCTTATGAAATGATGAAATATCTGGTCACGACTTTAACCTGGTATTTGTACTCAGCACTGACGTCGACTCTATACTTTGGAACCCATATCTCGGAAACTATTAGCAATTACACCTATTGCCTGTTTTCGTTAGGGAGCCAATCTGTGAAGGGGACAGGGGAAGACATGTTTCCCTACCTGTTCACTCTCCCTTTCTCCTTCACCACCACCCTCTTATCCCCCGAGTTAGTTACGGTGGTTCTCCGAGATGTTGAATATCCTTGGGATACTCAGACCAGCCTGCTCTTGTTGTTATGTCTCCTGAATGCGCTTCAGATTTTGTGGAGGGTTAAACAACTACTTAGGAATCTCATCCGGAGATCTGTCTTGAGGCGGGATAGTTGCGAGTGGCAGGGAGTGTGGGAGGATATGGGCAGGTTTCTAGAGCAGTGGTCACCTCCAGTGTTTTGGACATTCACCCCTGAACAACTGCAAAATCCTAAAAAGCTGGCAGAATGCTTGAAAAAAAGGTGTCATGACTCTGGCAGTTCCAAAGTGACACAAATCACTGTAGCGTGCTGGGGTCTGGCTTGTGCCTATCGAGCTGCAATTGATGTTATTAGCAACCTAGCTCCAGCTCCTGCAGCCGCTCCAGCTCCAGCTCCTGCAGCCGCTCCAGCTGCAGCTCCTGCAGCCGCTCCAGTTCCAGCTCCTGCAGCTACTCCAGCTCCAGCTCCTGCAGCCGCTCCAGTTCCAGCTCCTGCAGCCGCTCCAGCTGCAGCTCCTGCAGCCGCTCCAGTTCCAGCTCCTGCAGCTACTCCAGCTCCAGCTCCTGCAGCCGTTCCAGTTCCAGCTCCTGCAGCCGCTCCAGCTCCTGCAGCCGCTCCAGCTCCAGCTCCTGCAGCTACTCCAGCTCCAGCTCCTGCAGCCGCTCCAGCTCCTGCAGCCGCTCCAGTTCCAGCTCCTGCAGCTACTCCAGCTCCAGCTCCTGCAGCCGTTCCAGTTCCAGCTCCTGCAGCCGCTCCAGCTCCTGCAGCCGCTCCAGCTCCAGCTCCTGCAGCTACTCCAGCTCCAGCTCCTGCAGCCGCTCCAGCTCCTGCAGCCGCTCCAGCTCCAGCTCCTGCAGCCGCTCCAGCTCCTGCAGCCGCTCCAGCTCCAGCCCCTGCAGCCGCTCCAGCTCCTGCAGCTGCCCCAGCTCCTGCAGCTGCCCCAGCTCGTGCAGCTGCTCCCACTCCTGTGGCTGGGTCAGAGAAACGAGCTGTAGCAGTGCAAGTTGACCCCGCAGAGGGTATCCCAACCCCTGTGGCAGACCCTGTGTCTGGGTCAGAGAAACGAGCTGTAGCAGTGCAAGTTGACCCCGCAGAGCGTATTCCAAGCCCTGTGGCAGACCCTGTGTCTGGGTCAGAGAAACGAGCTGTAGCAGTGCAAGTTGACTCCGCAGAGGGTATTCCAACCCCTGTGGCAGACCCTGTGGCTGGGTCAGAGAAACGAGCTGTAGCAGTGCAAGTTGCCCCTGTAGACAAGGTGAAAAAATGGTATAGAGGCTCAGGTCGTTTAAAACGCAGACAGTCTTCTGCTAAGTCTGGGCGAAGTGAAGACGAGGCTGGGCCATCAAAGGTGCAGGAGACTGAAGATGAGGATGAGGATGGCGAAAAATCAACAGTAACTACCCGGACTCCATACCAGCCATCAAAGGTGCAGGAGACTGAAGATGAGGATGAGGATGTCGGAAAATCAACAGTAACTACCCGGACTCTACACCGGCCATCAAAGGTGCAGAAGACTGAAGATGAGGATGAGGATGTCGAAAAATCAACAGTAATTACCCGGACTCTATACCAGCGTGAGCTACGAGATGTGCGAAAAGATTTTGGTCGCTGTATAGGCGAGCAGCTTGTCACCTGGCTGCTCCGGTGCTGGGACACGGGAGCCAATTATGTGGAATTGGAGGGCAAGGAAGCCAGGCGGCTGGGATCCCTTGCTAGGGACGCATGCATTGACAAAGCAATTGGAGATGGAGCACAATCTCGCAGCCTCTGGAGGCGTCTCCTGTCAGCTGTGAAGGAAAGGTATCTCTTCAAGGAAGAACTTGTATGTTTACCAAGCAAATGGACCACCATGGAGAAGGGAATTCAGTACCTGAGGGAATTGGCCGTACGGGAAGTAATTTATAAGGACCTAGATGACGCACAAACATCCGCAGATCCAGATGCAGTCCAGTGTACACCACCCATGTGGCGGAAGTTTGTACGGAGTGCCCCATCATCATATGCCAACTCATTGGCAATACTAGCCTGGAAAACGGAGGAGAATCCCACAGTGAATGAAGTGACTAAAATACTCCGGCAGTACGAAGGAAATCTCTCCTCTTCCCTAAAGGCCTGTGTCTCAGCTGTGGAGAAACTCTCTGAAGAGGTCCACCAACTTAAAGAGAATTTATCTTCCCCTCCACCTGAACGAACCAGTGTCCACCAGCTAAAAGAGAATGCTTTAGAGAAACTTTCTGAAAAGATCCACCAACTTGAAGAAAGATTATCTCCCCCTTCACCTGAACGAACCAGTGTCCACCAGCTAAAAGAGAATGCTTTGGAGAAACTTTCTGAAAAGATCCACCAACTTGAAGAAAGATTATCTTCCCCTTCACCTGAACGAACCAGTGTCCACCAGCTAAAAGAGAATGCTTTGGAGAAACTTTCTGAAAAGATCCACCAACTTGAAGAAAGATTATCTTCCCCTTCACCTGAACGAACTAGTGTCCACCAGCTAAAAGAGAATACCTTGGAGAAACTTTCTGAAGAGATCCACCAACTTAAAGAGAGTTTATTTTCCTCCCCACCTGTACAAACCAGTGTCTCAGCTATTAGGGGTAAACGTTCATCTATGCAAGGAAGACAATATGGTGGGCACACACACCGCGCCACCCTGTGGTTTTACCTACGTGACCATGGAGAGGACATGAGAAAATGGGATGGAAAATCTACTGCGACCCTAGAGGCACGGGTACGTGAATTGCAAAGGAAAACAATTGGGAAAAAGGAGTTCTCTGAAAGGTTTGCTGCTCCAACTTCCAGCAGGCAGTCCTTTAAACACAGAAATGAAGATTCTGACCAGGACTAGAGGGGCCCTGCCTCCAGCCAGGGGGAGGAAAGGGACAATCGAGTTTATTGGACTGTGTGGATTCGATGGCCTGGCACGTCAGACGCACAGAAGTATAAGGCTTTGGTAGACACCGGTGCACAATGTACTCTAATGCCATCAAGCTATAAAGGGCCAGAGCCCATCTGTATTTATGGTGTGACGGGGGGATCCCAGCAGTTAACTGTATTGGAGGCTGAAGTGAGTCTAACCGGTAATGAGTGGCAAAAGCACCGTATTGTGACTGGCCCAGATGCGCCGTGCATCCTTGGCATAGACTATCTTAGAAGAGGATATTTCAAGGACCCAAAAGGGTTCCGCTGGGCTTTTGGCATAGCTGCTTTGGAGACAGAGGACATTAAACAGTTGTCTACCTTGCCTGGTCTCTCAGAGGACCCTTCTGTTGTGGGGTTGCTGAGGGTTGAAGAACAGCAAGTGCCGATCGCTACCACAACTGTGCACCGGCGGCAATATCGCACCAACCGAGACTCCCTGAGTCCCATCCATAAGCTAATTCGTCAACTGGAGAGCCAAGGAGTGATCAGCAAGACTCATTCACCTTTTAATAGTCCCATATGGCCAGTGCGAAAGTCTAATGGTGAGTGGAGACTAACAGTGGACTATCGTGGCCTGAACGAAGTCACGCCACCACTGAGTGCTGCAGTGCCGGACATGCTAGAACTCCAGTATGAACTGGAATCAAAGGCAGCCAAGTGGTATGCCACAATTGATATCGCTAATGCATTTTTCTCCATCCCTCTAGCAGCACAGTGCAGGCCACAGTTTGCTTTCACTTGGAGGGGAGTCCAATATACTTGGAATCGGCTGCCCCAGGGGTGGAAACACAGCCCTACCATTTGCCATGGACTGATCCAGTCTGCGCTGGAGCAGGGGGAAGCTCCTGAACACCTGCAGTACATCGATGACATCATTGTGTGGGGTGACACTGCAGAAGAAGTTTTCGAGAAAGGGAAGAAAATAGTCCAAATCCTTCTGAAGGCCGGTTTTGCCATAAAACAGAATAAAGTTAAAGGACCTGCACGAGAGATCCAGTTTTTAGGAATAAAATGGCAAGATGGACGCCGTCAAATCCCAATGGATGTGATCAACAAAATAACAGCTATGTCTCCACCAACTAGCAAAAAAGAAACACAAACTTTCCTAGGTGTCGTGGGGTTTTGGAGAATGCATATTCCAAATTACAGTCTGATTGTAAACCCGCTCTACCAAGTAACCCGTAAGAAGAATGCTTTTGAATGGGGCCCTGAGCAACGACAAGCCTTTGAACAAATTAAGCAGGAAATAGTTCATGCAGTAGCCCTCGGGCCAGTCCGAACAGGACCAGATGTAAAGAATGTGCTCTACACCGCAGCCGGAGAGAATGGTCCCACCTGGAGCCTCTGGCAGAAAGAACCTGGGGAAACTCGAGGTCGACCCCTGGGGTTTTGGAGTCGGGGATACAGAGGATCTGAAGCCCGCTATACTCCAACTGAAAAGGAGATATTGGCAGCATATGAAGGAGTTCGATCTGCTTCGGAAGTGGTCGGTACTGAAGCGCAGCTCCTCCTGGCACCCCGACTGCCGGTACTAGGCTGGATGTTCAAAGGAAGGGTCCCCTCTACGCATCATGCAACTGATGCTACATGGAGCAAGTGGGTTGCACTGATTACTCAGCGGGCTCGAATAGGAAACCCCAGTCGCCCAGGAATCTTGGAGGTGATTATGGACTGGCCAGAAGGCAAATACTTTGGGATATCACCAGAGGAGGAGGTGGTTCGTGCTGAAGAAGCCCCCCTGTACAACAAGCTACCGGAAAATGAGAAGAAATATGCCTTGTTCACTGACGGGTCCTGTCGTATTGTGGGAAAGCATCGGAGATGGAAAGCTGCTGTATGGAGTCCTACCCGACGAGTTGCAGAAGCTGCTGAGGGAGAAGGTGAATCGAGTCAGTTTGCAGAAGTAAAAGCCATTCAGCTGGCTTTAGATATTGCTGAACGAGAAAAGTGGCCAGTTCTCTATCTCTATACTGATTCATGGATGGTAGCAAATGCCCTGTGGGGGTGGTTACAGCAATGGAAGCAGAACAACTGGCAGCGCAGGGGCAAGCCCATCTGGGCTGCGGCATTGTGGCAAGATATTGCTGCCCGGGTAGAGAACCTAGTTGTAAAGGTACGCCATGTAGATGCTCATGTGCCCAAGAATCGGGCTACTGAAGAACACCAAAACAACCAGCAGGTGGATCAGGCTGCTAAGATTGAAGTGGCTCAGGTGGACCTGGACTGGCAACATAAAGGTGAATTATTTATAGCCCGATGGGCCCATGACACCTCAGGCCATCAAGGTAGAGATGCAACCTACAGATGGGCTCGTGATCGAGGGGTGGACCTGACCATGGACACTATAGCACAGGTTATTCATGACTGTGAAACATGTGCTGCAATCAAGCAAGCCAAACGGTCAAAACCTCTTTGGTATGGAGGACGATGGCTGAAATATAAATATGGAGAGGCCTGGCAGATTGATTACATCACACTCCCTCAAACCCGCAACGGCAAGCGCCACGTACTTACAATGGTGGAAGCAACCACCGGATGGCTGGAAACATATCCTGTGCCCCATGCCACCGCCCGGAACACTATCCTGGGCCTTGAAAAGCAAGTCTTATGGCGACATGGCACCCCAGAGAGAATTGAGTCAGACAACGGGACTCATTTCCGAAACAACCTTATAGACACTTGGGCCAAAGAACATGGTATTGAGTGGGTGTATCACATCCCCTATCATGCACCAGCCTCTGGAAAAGTTGAACGATACAATGGACTGTTGAAGACTACACTGAAAGCAATGGGTGCTGGGACATTCAAAAATTGGGATACACATTTGGCAAAGGCCACCTGGTTAGTCAATACCAGGGGATCTGCCAACCGAGCTGGACCTGCCCAATCAAACCTGTTACGCACTGTAGAAGGGGATAAAGTTCCTGTAGTGCACGTAAGAAACATGCTGGGTAAAACAGTCTGGGCTACTCCTGCCTCAGGAAAAGGCAAACCCATTCGTGGAATTGCTTTTGCTCAGGGACCTGGATGCACTTGGTGGGTAATGCAAAAGAATGGGGAGGTCCGGTGTGTACCTCAAGGGGATTTGATACTGGGTGAGAATAGCCCATGAGTTGAATTGTAGTATGTTAATTATTATATAATAATGTATGTCATCACTACCATGATTGCTATATATCATAGATGAAAATGGTGATTAATTAGAATGTATTGGACAGAGTGTAACCTGAGCATGACATAAATGGTATGGAATAAGGGGTGGATATCTGTCCTGGTTCCAGTTAGGACAGAGTTAAGTAGCTCATAGTAGCTGGTAGGGTGCTATGTTTTGGATTAGGATGAGAAGAGCGCTGATAACATGCTGATGTTTTAATTGTTGCAGAGCAGTGTTTACACCAGGCCAAGGACTTTTCGGCTTCTTGCTCTGTCCTGCCAGCGAGCAGGCTGGGGGTGCAGCAGGAGCTGGGAGGGGACAGACCCAGGACAGCTGACCCAAACTGGCCAAAGGGGTATTCCATACCATCTGACGTCATGCTAAACAATATATAGGGGTGGCTGGCCGGGGTGGGGGGGCCGGCTGCTCGGGAATAGGCTGGGCATCGGTCAGCGGGTGGTGAGCAATTGCATTGTGCATCACTTGTTTCTTACACATTATTATTGTTAATACTATTATCATTATCACTATTATTATTATTATTGTTATTATTATTTTCCTGTCTTAATAAACTGTCTTTATCTCAACTCACAGGCTTCACTTTCCCGTTTCTCTCCCCCCATCCCAGAGAGGGAGGGGGGAGGGTGAGCGAACGGCTGTGTGGTGTTTAGCTGCCAGCCGGGTTAAACCACAACAACTGCAAAACCAGTGCTCCCCTGTAATTTGTAAAACTAAGACTAGCACTTCTCCTGAGTGCTTAACAACATTAGCTATCACTTACTACCTCTGTCTTCTACGCTTCTTTTCAAATTCATAATATTTCCTCTCAAAGATCATTAACCTGTGAAGGTGTAATTATTCAGAATAGCTAGAGACTCCTATGCAGTACACACTGTAGTTCTAGAAATTTCAGAACCTTCTGTGGCTCGAGTGAAACACTTTAACTAAGGCCTGAGTCATTTATATATATGTAAGTGTATATATATACATATATATGTTATATATACATGTATATGCATGCATGTAATATTATCACAGGAAATTTTACAGGTAATTTCTGCTCCAACAGTAAGCCTTGGTTCTGCAGGCCACCAACCAATTAAGTAATGCATATCACCATGCAGTCACAGAAAACCTCTAGTAAATCTGCTTCAGCATCACACCTGGCTTCAACTATCATCATTCTGGCACACTCTAGCACGTATTTCTGATTGTCAGCATCACATTGCCCCCCATGCCGTGATGGTATGAAACTGACACAAGAAAGAAAAACTCAAATCTAGAACAGCTTTTCTATTTATTTTTCTGTTCTTCTTGTAACACAGAAAGTAATTATGTGAGAAAGCTACAAAGTTTTCTCTGTGTCTGCAGTTAACAGGGTTCATTCCTTAAACATTATACACACACTGAAGCAGGCTGCAACTTCTCCATACTTTCTTCAGTTCTCTTCAGAGAAGACTAAGATGGTGGGAAGGCTGAGGTGTGCCAAAGAAGAAGAGCAGATGCAAAGCAGTGGGAGCATCCTGCCTCATTTACCAGGGGGGCTGTAACAGAGGTCCCCCACATTTTGCACCATGCTGGAGTTCTTTCCCTATCCTCCACCCTCTCTCCTTGATTTTATTACACATACATCATAACCTGACCCAAATACCAGGGTGAAATTGCCTTTATATTAGGAAAAAAGCATGTCAGTGAGGTGCGCTGATGCTCCAGCACCACAGTGCCCCATGGTCAACTCCTGATTCTTGTGGCCTCTGCCTGCAGTAGGGAGCAGTGCTGGAATACAGTGGGAGAAAGAGGGAAATGCTGACAATGCTGTTTGGATAAGTGAGTGCACAGATTGATCCCCAGGATCAATAGAGAGGTCAGGATTCAGTCACATAAGATCTCTGACTACAGCTCTTGGGTAATTTCTGGAAGACAATGGAGGGAGACGTACCTAGGAATGTGACTGAGGGTTGATCACAATTTCTGTTTAAGGAAACCTGAACAACAGAAGAGCCTTTTCAATTGCTTCCAGTTCTGAATCCATTATTTCTGAGCATAAAACATATCTCAGTGTCCTTGGTATTGCAACAAGAGCTATCCATTTCTTTCAACATACACATTGTCTCTGTACTACTCTAATGTCAAGAAGTCTCTTTAGGCTCCTAAATTAACAATGAGGAAAAAAATGAGCACAAGTTGCTTTTACAAGTAAAACAGATTCTAAGTATTTTCAACAAACAAACTAGGTGAGATCCAATACATGGTCACGATGTTTGAGATGTGAGAAATGCTAGCGGTGCCGTTGCCTCTGTAAGCAAGCACAGCAAACACCTGCCAGAGTCTCCCGAGTAACAAGAATATGAGCTTAGGGACCTACCAATAAATCACAGTCTTGCAGGTCAATTAAGTGGCCGAGAGACACTTGAATTCCTTCCTTTGTGTCCTAATCACAGCCTCGCTTGTAAGCAGCTATAGACAAAGTACATCCAATGTGATTTTAGGATTGTGTTCTGAGCAGTTCAGTTCTACAGCCAGCATGGGTACATTGCGGCTGCACTTCACACAGATCTGGGAGCTTAGTGCCTGGCGTGGTATGGAAAAGTCATCCCGTAATTGTTACCATCAGGCTTAATACATTGAGAGCTAAAGGGCACAAAAACCTCAGCTCAAACTGTAAGTTACACACAGAGCCATCTGTAACAGAGGAAGGATATATTTCTAGATGCTTTTAGCTTTTGTTTTCACATGGCACACCTGCCACTGTTAGTGTGTATTGTACCACAAATGCACTGTAGGAATGTTTGACAGGCTGCAGATAAATCCAGACCTGTTTCCTTCCATATAGACATTTTATGCTCAGCACCAATGGAGCTGCCTGAAAAGAATGACCAAGGTTTGATTTTAGGCTTCTAGGTCAATGTTTCACCTTGACAACAGCTCTTTCATTTCAGGCAGTAACATTTGCCAGGATCCCTAAGGTGTTTTCATTTTTGTCAAGAAGTGGGAAAAAAAAAGAAAAAAAAAAAGCAGTATGAAAAAATGATAAATCTTAATTCACAAGCTGCAGGACTATCTCTGTGTCTCCAGCACAAAACTTCAAATCCAATCCGGGACCTGGATGTGTATTAGAAGTCTGCAGATTTAAACCTTGTCCACCATGATCAAACTGGATTTATGGAGCATCATAACTCTCCAGACACCATCCAGCAGCTTATTAATTTAATAGACTCCTGTCCATTCCATGATGTTCCTGCCCTGACAGTCTCTCAAGATAAGGCGAAAGCCTTTTGACAGGACAGAGTGCATATATATTTTCTTCTGTTTTCTCATGGATGGGATTGTCGACAACTTGAAATGTGTGGCTCAGCAAATTTGGGGGCTTTTTTCCTTCCCTTTTTCTTTGCAGGGAAGATGACAGAGGTAACACTACCATGAGCTGCAGGGGTCATGAGGCTTGTAGTTCATTGCAGTCCTCAATATTTATTTACAATAATGGATTGAAAAAAATAATTTAATTAAAATGAAAATAAAACAAATCTAGCATCTATCTTATATCCTGAAAATAATGACAACATTTTTCTTAAAAAAAAATCTAAATTACTGATTCTACTGCAATCAACTTAGAAAAATGAGGGCAAATATATGTCCTGAAAAAAAAATAAAAATCTCTGCATCATGCTTGCATTTATTTTAGCCAGCAGGCCTGAATAGTTGAAGCAATATTTCTTTTCACAAGGTTCTAGTGTGAAGTACAGACGGGTTTCTCTTCCATCCCTAACATGTTCTCATAGGTGAGTGTTAGACTTAGTTTACAGCCTCTTACACCTTCAGTCCAAAATATGTCAAAATATTCTCTGTGACTCTTGTCAATGTTCTGCCTATTCCCTTGTCTCCACAAGTGAAAAGGAATTCAAATTTAAAACTCTGAAATAAACTACACAATAAGTAACAAGAACACAAGAAACAAAAAAGGACTTGCATAAATGAAAGTGTATAAATGACAACAACCTAAAACTGTTACTTGCCTGCTATGTGAATGAAATGCACTAATAATGAACAAAAGCATTTTTGTACTGAAAAGGGAAATACAGCCATGCCCCTGCATTTCCTGTGATCTTTCCTTTATTATCTACATGCTTAGAATTTAGAGGTCATGCAATAATTCAGTATATGCTATTATGTATATACAAATTCAGTAAAGATGCACAAAATTACCTCGTTTTTATAGATTACTAAAACCATAAGAAAGACCCTGACTTCTGAACTTCCTAAAGCAGATAATACCCCATTTTGCACAGGTTTTATTTGCATAGGTATGAAATAAAAATAAGGAAAAATTACAGTTCTGCTTTATGAGTTCTTTGAGGCTGGGATCACACCTTCTCTTGTCTGACTTAAGTCCACTACACTGTGGCTGTCATCAGCCAGCAATAAATGTCACTAGTCATGGGGAAAAAACTTTTCTTCGTGTGTGGCTAAGGAAGAAAGTAGCAGAACTGATTTGCAATAGTTTTGACTGTGATAGTTTCATCAGGCATCCAGCCTTCTCAACACCCCTGCAAAACAAGCATCAATGAAGCAATCTACTTGCCTAGCAGTCGTGTCTATATGTCTGTACCTATGGGACTTTCTTTCAATGACTGTGAAGGCATATTGCTCTCATAGAGATACTATTTTATGTAAGCATTATACACACAATCATACTTTTCTGGAGAAAAAAAAAATAAATAAATCAATTTTTCAGTGTTGTGGAAAAAGAAATATAAAACAAGCTCTTCCGTAGACTTTTGATACTAGGACGTGTTGCACACATTTTGATTAAAATGCAGTCAGCTGGCACAATGAAAGAACAACAAAATTCTGTAGCACCACCAAAGGCTTCAGCACATCATTCAGCTAATGGAGGCATTCACAGGGACTAGCAACCTTCTGGCAGATACTGCCATTTTCTGACTGTCCACGTGGAACAGACTAAGTAAATTCACAGAATTTGCTTTTAATAATATGCAGAAAAAAGCCCCTTGCAATCTAAAATATGTGCCCCAAGTTAGCCTGTGGCCTATTAAATAATTTGTTCCCTGACCCAAAACAAAATATACTCATAGTCTCATGCAGCAGTGTTTAAACTCCTTATAATGTTTGACCTGTGTCTCATTAGGGTCCCTCATGTTGTATGTCTGTGGAGCAATGTACCATTACATTGCCTTAAGCTGAAAAAAAAAAAAAAAAAAGGTATTTGCTGAGAAAAAAATGGTATCAAGGACCTCACAGAACAATTAAGAAAAGTAATTCTCTTTCACTAAAGAAAAAAATAAAAATCCTGTTGTAAAAATTGACTTTTCTTATATATTAAAAAAATAGACTGTTTACCTTATATGAACAATATTCATTGAAAATGACCTCCAGTTATTAGTAGTAATTTAATGTAACCTTGCTGCATTCGGATCTTTAAAGCGTGGTACATACATTAGCCGAATAACTCACCCCGGCACTGGGGCAGTAACAAGCAGTCCCCTATTTACCGACTTATTTTAAGTCAACAACAGGGCAGGGCATGCACAGGCATCACTGGCAGAGATGGGTGCCCAGCTCCTGCTCTGCCCTCTCCTGTGCTCTGCCTTGCCTCTAGTTTCTTTTTATAAATTAGCTATCTGACACAGTTTTAGTGTGGGCAGCTGTCATTTTAACTAATCTCATCCTGTAAATCCACCCTAGCAGGCTTGCTCTCTATTGTGATTGGAGAATGGACTTTTTTGGGCAGCTTTCAAAAGCAACATCTGTTGGAGCAGGCACCCAGTCCTGAGCTGTGTGGAGAAGCACTTGCCAGAATATTCCTCCCCTTCTTGATTTTTGTGTTCACCAAAAGAAAATGAAAACGCTCACTTCTTGCCCTTAGGCAACATCCTCCCTCGCCAGGACTTTGTTACAGTCTCTCCGTGAGCCCTGCCTCTGATTTCACCTGCAGGGGGACAGAGGATTTTTATGACATTTGATATCCTGTGGCAATACCACTGGGGCAATTAACAGCTCCAGCCCCTGGAATTACTCACTCACATCTCATTTGGGAACCACGCTGGGTTGAGGACATTTTTTTTCTCCTCCCGCATCCTCTCAGTAATAACAAAGGGCATAAACTACTCGGCAAGGCCAGGCAGAGAAGGAAATAATGTCAGTAAATCACTAATGTAAATGCAAAAGCAAATACCGCCTAACGTGACACAAAATGACAGGTGGCTCCAGAAGCTGGTGAGCTGCTGTTACTGCTGGGGCTGGTTGGTGGCCATCCCATCCCATCCCATCCCATCCCATCCCATCCCATCCCATCCCATCCCATCCCATCCCATCCCATCCCATCCCATCCCATCCCATCCCATCCCATCCCATCCCATCCCATCCCATCCCACCAGCTGTCCCCCAGCACCCATCTGTCTCCCTCTGAACCGTGGCTTGAAAAGCTGCCATCTTCTGGTGCCGGCACAAAGCACAGCCGCCGGCTCCCACCCGAGCTGGAAGCATGCTTGGCGTTGTGCAATGCCACCAACCAGTCCCAGACATATATCCGAGATGTTGGTTTTCCTGCACAGAGTTATCCTGTGGTGCTCTGCAATCAATTACTGTTATACCACCATCATTAATAATTTTCTTAATGAAAATGATTCTGTTGATCTCCGTTGTATTTTAATTATCAGAGTTAAGCATAATTACACTGCAGCTCTGAGCTGGCATGTAGACTCCTTTAGGGCGCAATTTTGTTTTAACACACTGATAATGTAATTTTACATTGTGTCAGTTGTTTAGTTATTATCCAGTCGTACAATTCCGCTGTATTCCTGATAACAGATAATAACCTTAGCACCTCCTATATCCTGAAGTCATTTAAAAAGCAATATTGGAATTTCACAACTAGCTAACTTAATCGCCTTATGATTTTATAATTCCCACAGCTAAATATTTGTACAGGCACCCTGTTTTAACAATGTCACTAAACATACAGTATCCATACATTTCACACAAATAGCTCAAACAATATCTATAAAAATATCTGTTATATGAACATGGTTTTCAGTCTGTGCAACTGCTTTCTTTACACAGTTTCTATTCTTTTTGGTCCAAATTCATTTTTTAAAATCCCTTCTGTCCCAGTGGAAGGTTTGCAGTTAATACTCCTGCCCCTCCCAGGCTGTTGAGGGGCTCCTGCTTCTGGTTCTAGAGAAGGTCTGGTGCACAGTTCTCTTAAGCATGAATGTTTCTGAAGTGCGTTGCAATGAGCATACAGTTCCTGCATTAACACTTTCTACAAATGAATCTTTCTTGAATTACTGATACTCTGAAGCTTCTTTGTTGTCGTTGTCGCTTGTTATTTTAAAGATCAGATTCATAATTCTATATAAAGTACAGTTCCTAAAATCTTTCTCTAAAATTTGTCATAGGACATCTCTTAAATTATTGAAATTGAATTGAAATTATTTTTGAAACACAATAGAAGTTTGATATAAATATTAAAACAAAAAGAGCATGTCTTTTAAATTTAATTATAGTTGTAAGTTTCCTTGAAAAAGAATAGAATGGGATAATGGCACATGGTATGAGCAGACAGCTTGCATCAGAGCTTGTAAAAAGATGTACTAATGCACTGTTTTTCCCTTTTCTGAATTGTCCTAGTACCACTGTAATGCAGATATAAGAACTACAGATAGAAATAAGTGATCCTAGACTAAATAAATTAATTTGAAATACTGATCACTTATTTCATACCTATTCATTCCGAAAGCGCTCTGATGCATGGTTTTAAATAACCAGTTTCTCAATCTAAGGATGTATATAGAAGATGAATTGGGATTTCACTGTAACAACACAGCAACATAATCCTACGTATATACATCATATATATATGCACACATATACACACATACTTTTGGTGTTTGCTTACCTAGTGAAAATATTATTGAGAGTTTTGACGGCAAATAGGGAGTTACCTGGCCGGTTCAGATTCATTTTCAATAGGAACTACACAGTGGACTCCTCTTCTGGGGCTGAAAATCTCCCTGTGATCATTCTGTATGCAGTTCATGGCTGAGTAAGGTGGCTATTCATGGCTGAGTAAGGTGGCTATAGCCTGTAGTGAACTGGAAGTCAGGCTGACATTCCTATGCTCTTCTGAAAGATCTGGGGAAAATTATGTTCTCAAAGACTTCACTGTGTTATTACAGCTAAAAGGAAATAGAGCATGCACTTCCAAGTCAACTTATTGACCAGTAACATGTACTTCTAGACAATTCACAAACTTATTTTCCTCTTAGAAATGTGCCAATTTACTCCACTCATCTTATCTTGGATACAGTGAGAAAAACAGCTCCCAGGTGACCAAATCTTCTACACGTACAATTCCACACATTTGTTCAGCTAATTGCTTTCAGAAATAACAATGTATTGCTAAACAAACTAACAAAATTATACACATATAACAACAAAATAACATCGAATTACAACTTCATGCCAGCTGACACCGTTTCATTAGAAGTAATGGCACTGTAGGAGACAGAACACTAACACAAATCAAGGCAATGTAATCTGGAATGATGAGATACAAATTGAAGGAAGAAACATTATTGTATTTATTTATTTTACCATCTTCTATTCGACATTGTTTTGTGATCCAAGCCAATTAATCTTTGTAGTACAAAAATCCCAGCGGGGTTCAAGGCAAGGGTAGGTGAACAGGAGAGCCAACTCCAAGTGCAAAGAGATGAACAGAAAGCAGTGAAGGGACAAATTATTTCCCATATAAGTTTAGTCAAGTTGCAGGGTTTTAACATGCATTTATAAATTAGGGTGCATATTTATCCTCATCTATAGTTTTAATAGGCACCTGCATTGTGTGAATCAAGTTGTTGCAGAATTTACCTTGAACACTGTATGATTGTCTCACAGTACCTTGCTAAGCCAGTACTAAAACAACAAGCATTTTCAGTGAGGCAAAATCCAGCATATTTGAATGAAAAGAACAATGTTTTATTCTATTTAGATTTTACTGAACTGCAGAAAGTTTTTATTATTTAAAAAAAAAAAAAGATTCAATCACACAGCACTGAAACTGTCTAATGAATTAGTTAGTGTTTGTAAGGTACTTTGAAGATGAAAAGTCTTACTGGTGTATATATGTGCTCAATATTATAATTACAGAAAGAATATAATACTTGATAAGACATCATCCTATGGGAATTTGTGGAAGCCATGTTTTGGAGTGAAAGTAATTTCCCATTACATTAAAAAGTTGTTGCAGAAAAGTTTGCCTGTGAACCACATTTATTACTACGAATAGTAAATTGCAGTTCAGTATTAAGGAGAAAAGCTTCCCTATATTAGAGCACTTTGCAACTTCTTTCACTTGGGCAGCAATCAGAAAGCTGTGAAGGAAGGGCAGCTCAACCCTTTTTAGATATGAGCCCAGTTCTCTAGTACTGCAGGTGTTTCAGGTTGCAGAATGAATGTGTTGGCACTCTGTAATTATAGTAGAGAGAATTTACAAGACCCTGGTGTGCAACTCATTTTTAACATGCAAATTCCCTGTTTTCAGCGTTTCAACTTTCAAAGGCTTGTGGCAGTTTAAAAGCAATCCTCTTATAAGTGTATAAATTGCAATGATTATAGGAACAAGTTGTAATTGTTTCTAGTAAGTTTTTAGGAGTCTTTGATGTTATGATTAGTGTTTTGTATGTTAATATATTGATATGGGTGCTTATTTGCCTGGATGCGTGTACGCTGAAATGGTCACTAGGTTGCCTCAGCAAACAAATCTTTGATCTCAGTAGGTCTGTTTGGTTAGAAATAAAACCTAAAAGAAATTAAACAAGAACAGTGCATGTTCTGAAGTATTCACAAAGTGCTGAGATTGGTGATTGAAATACAAGGAAGGAAAGTCATAGTTTTGCAACCTGATCTTCAGCAGGAATGCCAAAAACAGCTATACTAAATAAGTTATTCTTATTCTGTGCATTCAAGTGTTATTTTTAACATACTGTAATGATATCATAACTGCATTTTACAAAGCTTTCACAGTGACTGACCAAACAGCATGGTGCATAGTCCCTCACACAATGGACTGAACTCAAGGCTCTTTTGGTAAAGACAAAAGTCTCTCGAACCAAAGTAGCTGTTCAATGTGGTAGGTTAGACAAAGCATGTCTTGAGGGCCTTGTAAGAACTCATACTGACTTGAGCAAATCTCACATGAACAGACAACTAGCATAAGGCAGAAATGACATGCATTCCCATTAGCCAATGCATTACAGTGGAGCATCGTCATGCAGAGGCTGGAATGTCAGAGGTTACAACCCTGAAATCCAGTTCCAGTTAACTTCTATTACCCTGCTGACATGAAGTTTTATCATAGACCAATCAAGTTCAAATTCTCCTTATAAAAGATGATTTCAGTTAGGAATCTATAATGTAATGTAACATGGAGAAATGCTATCTGGTATGTCCTATAAAAAGTTACTGCATTTACCTATTTAAAGTGTATAGATTTTACTGAGGTTTGCCAAGAGGCTCTAGCTCTCAGAGAGAAATGGGTAGTAAGTCACATCAGCTGACATCCTTCTGTGTTTATAAAGCAGTTAGTACACTACAGACACCATGTGGGATTTTTATATCATTAAAAAAAAAAAAAAAGCATAACAAGAACATCGTAGCAAAAACAGAATGAAAACTATTCCACTTAAAGAAAAACAAACTAGTCCATTGTCATGTTATGCAACAGGTATATTTTTGCATCAATACCCAGCACAAGAAAGTAGAGCAAAAATCAGCTTGTGTTTACCTTTTCTGTACACAATGCAGTTGTTTTTGTTGTCTTCTACTCCTTGCCAAGTCACATCCAGCAACCACTTGGGGCCAGCAGTCAGTACCATAGGGACCGAAGCCTTTGTCTTCTGTAGGAAGGATGATAACAAACAGATGCCATTTGCTTGCCTTGATTAAGAACTTGAATAATAATAGTAATAATCATTTTATTTGCCAACAACAAAATCTCCAAACCCATAAGCCAAGGTCTTATTCCCCTGCCTCGGGATTTTTTTTTTTTTTTTTAAAGAAGACACAAGCAGTAAGCTTTGGTTCTTTCATTGATTGAATGGTGAAACTGTTATCAAGGATTTTTCCGAATGATATTGGATCAGATCACCAAGATTAAGCAGATCTCTGGTGGCTGTGAATTATAAAGGGAATGTAGATGACTTTCACAGCAAAGAGCCAACTGTTTAGAAGTGAACTTTAGACACATTGTACTTCATTATCAGCAGGATCTCACTATTTCCTGAAACAGACAGGAAAGAATTTAAAGAATCAGTATCCATTTCAAAGATCTGTCCTGGGTAACATTTGTATTATCATAGGAAATAGTTCTGAATAGATAATGGAATTTTTCCCCTTTTGTGAGTTGTTGATGTGTGATTTTACTAACTCTGAAATAATAATAATAATGCTAATGACTCAGTACACTTTGTCTCCAAAAAGACTGTAAAAGAAATTGTATTAATGAATTCAAAGGCACAGAAGTAAAGTATGACATCCATTGCACCTGGAAGGCTTACAGGCAAGGAGATGCACATTTATCAAAACCATCACCTGTGTATATTTTAGATACCATAATTAGAGACTTTTGTATTTGAGGAGACAAGGCAAAGGGCTCAAACTTCTTTACACTTAGCTCCTTTTGCTAATCAAATGGCAAAAAAAGCTGTGTCTGATCCTGAATTTTTTCTTCAGTAAGTGGCACTGAAATGCCATTTAGACATTCAGCATTCACAGTTCTTTTTCTCTGTACCAAACGTAAAACCACAAAATAAAGTACAACAATCACCACAAAACTTCTATTTATTATTTATTTATTTATCTATTTATCTATTTATTTATTTTAATCCAGGATATAATCCTCTCTAAGACTTTCCAACCTTTTTAAAGAGATTTGATTATTCTTCATTCCATCAATAATTCCAGTTGGCTAGGTTCTACTGGTGATATGCTGTATGATTAAATGAGTTAAAATTTTTAAGATAAATAAAAGCATTTTTCACATTCCAGATGCATCGGCCATATATATCATCTGTGACTGTTCTAGAAATCACAGAATCATGCAATTGTAGATGTAGCGAAGTATACACGTTACCATATAACATGCTATATTCCCATGAAAATAAGACATAATTTAAACTTTTCAGTTACGTAAGATAAAATTCATAATATTACATAAGGTTAACTTCATGATCTTATATAATAATATATTTAATATAACACTGTATGTCGATATTTTTGAAAAGATGATGGAAGAAGACAGGTATTGAAAGTCACAGTTTCTCATATTTTTCAGCTGATTTTTGACCTGTTTCTTCACTAATGCTAGTTTATCAAATGTAGTATTTATTGTTTAATTTGCATTCATATTTTTCATTTTTCATACAGATGTTTATGCATAAGACATACTTCTATATCAACTACATGACATTCTCAATCTTTCAGAAGTTTTGGAAGAAAAAGATATGAACGAAGAATGAAATTAGTAAAAAAGAAGGTAAAAGCTAGTACCAACACAACTATCTACTGTAAAAATGCTGAAAACAGAGACATGCTATGTCTCAATTCCTAATATTGCCTTTCACACACGAAGCTGCAGAAAATGTGTTTGCATGTGTGAAGTATTACCAGAGACATCCCTACTTACTGTGTATGTTTGGAATCTGGATTTAAAACTCTGTTCTAATTGGTTGGGTAAGAAGACTTTTTTTTTTTTTTTCCTTTTCAATGTTCTTAAGTTCATATATAAATTATCAAGAAGCCTAATATTGCCAATTACGAAATCAGTGCAAATTATTTACATATGGGCTGCTCAGAAAACAAATGATAAGAATGAGGCATGAACTGAAAAAGAAATACAAGAAATAAGATGAAAGATAATCTAAATATCATTTTGGTATCCTAGTTTAGAGAAGCCTAGATTTTAGTGTCATTTACACCAAAACAGCATAAGGCTGCTATTGAAACAAGGAAGACTGACTATTCTTCACAGAGCTGAGAATCATACCTACATTAAATACAAGCTTTAGCACAACTGCTAGAGCAACCGTGACTGCATAGCAATAAGGAAGAGGAGGGTCAGGGCATGTTCCTACCAGAGGCTAAATTTCTCCACTTGCCATTTCAGTCAAGTCTTTAACATGGCTTTTGCGCTTGTATGTACTCTCAGTCTCTGGTAATCCCAAGTGCAATCAACTGATAGTGCATTAATAACCAGGCAGTGGGCTTTTCCAAATATGCCATAAATTATTCAGACATTGAAACAAGTTTATTTTTTAAGTTGGAGGGAAGGGAAGGGAAGGGAAGGGAAGGGAAGGGAAGGGAAGGGAAGGGAAGGGAAGGGGGAAGGGAAGGGAAGGGAAGGGAAGGGAAGGGAAGGGAAGGGAAGGGAAGGGAAGGGAAGGGAAGGGAAGGGAAGGGAAGGGAAGGGAAGGGAAGGGAAGGGAAGGGAAGGGAAGGGAAGGGAAGGGAAGGGAAGGGAAGGGAAGGGAAGGGAAGGGAAGGGAAGGGAAGGGAAGGGAAGGGAAGGGAAGGGAAGGGAAGGGAAGGGAAGGGAAGGGAAGGGAAGGGAAGGGAAGGGAAGGGAAGGGAAGGGAAGGGAAGGGAAGGGAAGGGAAGGGAAGGGAAGGGAAGGGAAGGGAAGGGAAGGGAAGGGAAGGGAAGGGAAGGGAAGGGAAGGGAAGGGAAGGGAAGGGAAGGGAAGGGAAGGGAAGGGAAGGGAAGGGAAGGGAAGGGAAGGGAAGGGAAGGGAAGGGAAGGGATGTCTAGCCTTCAAATGCAAAAGAGATCCTCTATTTAATTTTCAGAAGATCTAATTTATATTTCTGATTTTCTTCTTCCCAGACATCTGACATTTCATTGTTTCTCTCCTGTCTGTAAGGGTATTAATATTTGTATTAAGGTGGTATCAAAAAGCCTCAAATAACATTAGGATTCTCTTGCGCTGAGCAATAGTTTATTATCTACATAGGCAGGACAAATAATATGTCCTGGGATTATACTTAACCACATAGTGATGAGAAAGAAATAAGATACAGAGATACCATTTGACTTTCTCATGGAGATTAGTTTCTCCTTTAGTAAGTGGGTAGGCTTAGTCCCAGACCACTGCCCCATTTTCTTCTAGACAATGTGATGAGCCCAGGCTGGTGCCTCATCCATTCTGATGTGAAGGTAGATTCTGATTTGCAGGTAGAGTGAGCACAGCACTCAGGATGCAAGTCCACTTTGCTGTCCCCTGTTTACAGGGTTTTTTGGAACTTAAAGAACTACAAGGAGATCACTAAATTAGCTTCCAGGTCAGCTTGGCAGTAAAGCTTGTAATCAGTCCAGCAGCTGTGAATGGTCACTAGGCACCACCGATAGGTTGATAGGTTGTTTCATCTCACAGCTTCACTAGTCCAGAAGAGCCAGTGGACACCTCAGAAGAATTTCCCACTCTCCCATGGCTCTGCTTCCAAGCTGTATAGATATGTAAATAAACTTCTAATATGAAAGCAAAACTTCACAAGACCCTGGCTGCTTGTAAAGCTTGGCAGCTCCACTAAGGGATATGGGCAGTGGCTTCTCTTTGAAGTAGCTCAGAGGCATATTGTGTGAGCTGTAAGATGAGTCAGGATCACCACAGCAGTTCTTGGGGTCTGGCATCCTGTGAGGTTCACATGTTCAGAGGAGGTGTTCACCACTAACAAAGGCTTGCTCTTGTTGTGGCTTATTACATAGTAAAAATTGAAGAAAGCTTGCTGATTCAAGAAAGGCCATTTCCCTAAAATGGTTAAAATGAAAAGACCCCAGTCCAAGATAACAAGAAGCTATGGTTAAATCAGTCATGCCTTTATCACCTCAAGATTAGACTACTGCAATGCGTTATACCTGAGGCTACATTTTAAATCCATTTGAAAGCTGAAGCTGGTGCAGAATGCAGCAACCCGCTTGTAAAGCAGGATATCGTGCTTTGAGCGCATTACACCAGTGCTTTTTCATCTGCACTAAGTGTCTGTGGGATTTAAGGCACTGGTTACAACCTGTAAAGCCTGGGCCCTGTCTATTTGAGACACCTGACTGAGACCTGCTAGGTCCTTTGCTCCAACCATACAACCACAACTGAGATCCATCAAGTGAGGCATGTAAAAAAGGGCTTTCATGGCTTGAAACTGTTGGCAGGGCAAGATGTTATTCATGACAGGTCTCTACTTGTGGGTCACCATCCCACTTGAAGTATGCTAATGTTCTCAGAGTGTACTATGAAAATCACCCTGTAATTCATAAGAAGTATTTGTTTTACTGTAACATTTAGTTGGTCATTCCCAAAATGGGGGTGGGGACTGGGAGGGTGGAGAGATTTAACTAATTCATGCTATATTTTTTGCAGTGTTATTAGGAATATCTCCATCTTAAGAAAGGTACCTTAAAACAAAACAAAACAAAACAAAACAAAACAAAACAAAACAAAAAAACAGTTGTCATATTCTTGCTTTCTTGACAAAGCAGCAAGCATATTACAAATGCTTAAAAAATAAGACTGTAAAAAACAAAATTGTGTTTCTCTCTCCGAAAGAACTGCTGCAAACTGCTACAAAGCTTACCAGAACATCATACCTACTGCCTAAATATAATTAATAGGGATCTGCTAACACAGGTGTCCATAAGATGGGGCCATACAACAGGCACCTCAAATTTTGGAAACAGGGGTACATCATAAAGCTGCAATATTGTTCACTGCTATGCGCTAGGTAAATGTATGCTCTACACTTGAATAATTTTCTCTTGAAAATGCAATTTCTGCTAATGTCTTCATACATGCCATAACCAGACAACTTTGACAAGGACAAACAGGGTCAAAATTGTGATTTCTCAGGGAACAATTAGAATCAGCTAATGAGGATAAAAGTGGTCAGGCAGGCATCCACTTTTCACTAACCTTTAAAGCAACTGGACAAACAAGGGAGGCAACCCTCAAAAAATGTTTATATTAAGTCAAGAGGTTAATGGAGATAAAAATAGCCATCACAGAGGGCTGAAAATAGTTTTGCACTCTAACTAAAAGGAATCAGTGCTGACAAGGTAACTTTAGATGGGGTCTCCCCTGAAAAGGTTTCTAACATATGATGTGTGCGGCCTGGCAGAAACTTGAGGAAAGCCCCACATTGAAGGGAAATATGGTATGAGCAAGTTGTTTGAAATAATTTAAATTCTGATGTCAAATGCCTATCATTGCTAGCTACTTCCTAAGAAGCTGTGCCAGAGGAAGAAATAGGTACTAAGCTGATGTTCAGTGAGTCTCTGTGAAATAACAACCGTGTCCCGGGCATGGCTTTCCAAAAGTGTTCAATGTTATTTAAGGAGATGGACTGGTCATTGAAAAATCACTGAATTTCTATCTTCACCTATTTTTTTCCTTTAAAACGTCAAAACTACCTCCTTGAAGTACTCTCACCAAAACAGAGACAAATTGCTGGAGACTTTAGATACTCAAGAACTCTGCTTCTGATTTCTTCTGGTTCCCACAAACAGATCTTGTAAAACTTCCAAAGAGTCTGCATTCCCATAAATGATAAAACATTACCAAAATGTCTTCATGACCTTGTAGAAAATTCTAATGCCCCACAGTGAGTTTTACTTTCAATAGCCAATTAAAAAAATGATTGTACTGGAAGGAAAGCTGTAAATATACCTCAGGTGCCTTCATATATGTGTCTGGGATACAAAAACACCAGTGAATACACACAGGGAGGCTTCTACTTTGAAATTCATTTTAAATTCAGTTTGATCATCATAGGGTTGACACATCTTCTGACATGCTGAATTTGCAGAACATCCCCTCTCAAGAGGTTAAATTGACCTTTGGTGGTCACCACACTCAATACAGCAAAACTTTTTAAGCTCATCAAATCAGTTCAGTTGGGAAGGTCTTCTAAGAAGTCATTCTGGACTGAGTAGCAGCAGAGATTTGCATAGGTCTCAAACTATCCCTAATTAATTAATATTTGTTCCAAGACATCTTTGAATAACAAGAAGGGTGATAACTCCACTATATCACCTCAAACTTACACTAACTCTCTTCATGTATTTCTACAACACAACTGGTTAAAAAATCATTAGATAAGGCCATCATAAGACAAGGCCATCCAAACAGCCCAGTGGACAGACAGACATAGCCCCACGTTTTTGTGGGGCTATGTCCACAAACGTGTGCTGTCAGCTGGACCATCTTTCAGTTTCCATTTCTGCAGCTTCCCTGAAAACTCTTCTCTTTTTCCAACATGGATTCAATCTTAGAATAATATTTATCTCAAGGGCTGCCAGTCAAGGCCTATGGCAGCACTCCATGGTGCCCCAGCTTTCTCTGCTAGACATGTGAAGGCAATTCCTCTCTATTCACATGAGATTTGAGATGTGGGGAGGATTTCAGTGTCATGGTTCCATGCCAATGATAAACATCACCAATTAAAGCAAAGAAATTTCAGTTTCCACCTAACCTGGAATTGTAAAATTACACCGGAATTTCAGTTTTCACAACACCCTCCCACCCTACTATGTCTGTCAGTGAGATCCTAAATGCAAGAGAAATTTTATAACTGTTTTAGTTACTACTTCACAACTTTACGGGATCCCTTGTTTCAGAGGACTGTTCGAGTATCATCCTGTGCTTACAGAGTACATGAGCCTGTTTACCTGCACAGATGTACCTGGTGTTCTGCCATGCTAACTGGACGAAGGAAGATGAACAAATTGTTGCCTGTGATGGGCCATGAAACTAGTGATGGAGAAAAGGAGGAGTCATTGTGACTTCCCAGTATCTTAGACAAGGTAGGGGTGACAAAGTCCTTATGCCTTTTTCCACCCAGGACTCTAGATTCTTGTTACGTAGCACTGGTAGTTAACACAGCAGTGTTGCATCTGCAGACCAGCAGGTTGTGAAAGAGCTTGCATCACTCTTGGTCTATATATTACATTTTATATTTGGCTATTTATTTGGGGATTTCTCTTATCTAAACAGGCAGTCTCTTCAGCTTTATTTTTTGTGGTGATAGTAGAAGAAAGATAATTGGTAATATCTGAAGAGTCTGTAGACAAACCAAAGCCTTTAAATAGTTCAAACACAAACAAACAGACAAAAATAAAACAAAACAAAGACTCCAGAAAAAAAAATAATTCAGAAAAAAAAAAAAAGAAAGAAAAAGAAATGTACACACAGATGGAATCCCAAAAGACAGCTGGGATTCCCTGCAACTGAGAAGCCCTGGTGTTTACCCCAAGAGATCATCACTTGTCAAGTGACAAAGCTGAACATACATTTCACCATACATCCATCCACAAAACCTCACACAGAGCAAAGAAAATATTCAAACAAAAAAGATACACCCTAGGTCTATTAATATTTTCCAGCACTTGTCATGACTTCGACATGATTCCAAATTATTTATTAATATTAAACACACCTGGTGACAAATGTCCTTAATGCAAGCTCAATGAACGATAAATATTGAGATCATTTTTGTTACCTAGCTGGAATGCATCTTTTTCAAATCTAAAAAATAAAAATAAAAGAAAATCTAATCTCGCTATAATTTAGATGTAAAATAATGGCCATCATAAAAAGCAACCTTAGCTTGTTCTATGTAATCTGAATATAAGGATTCAGTAAATAATGGTATTGCTATGAGATTTTTATAAAATTCTAATTGCAAAGCTCAGCACCAAATTACAAGCTTTTGGAGGGCTGGAAATATAATTTCAAGCCATACTTGCATTCTGCAGATCCAGGGCTGCAGAAGCACAGCTTAGCTTCCTGGAGCTGAGCATGGAGGCTGTTCTTTCCCTCAGTCCCAGCAGTGGTTCTCCTCAAACATGCCATGTGCCAGGGCTTCAGTGGAGACTTCTGAGAGCACATTCATACTTCACTTCCCTCTTCCTGCATTTGGAGAAGCCTGACATTGCCAGGATCAGGATATTCAGGGTCTACTTATTAAACACTAACCCTTATACTTAGCATATCAAATGTAGAGTGATGTTCCACTCTCCTAAATTCAGACAGGTATTAATGGAAGAATAATGGAGATTCACGTAAAACGTTTATGAGCACAAAATGCTGTTAAGATCGGTCACCCAAACTTGTAAATTGAGCAAAATAAATAAATAAATAAATAAATAATACAAATTTATTGTAAAAAACAATATATATATATATTTAATATCTGGGATACTTTTGGAACCTATATTCAAACTCTTCCCCAGAACTATGAAAGCTTAAAATACTTAATCTGTAGCTTGAACCACAGATCTTGGACAACTGGTCCCAGATGAGGGTTCAGGAGATTCCTTCTGTTGCCTGTCATTTGGACCTGGAGGATGTGAAAACCAAGGAACAGTAATGCGAAAGACAGAAACTGGATCTCTGAACACTCATTGAGCTTCCCCCTCCCTTACTGCCCAAGTTGATGTGCTTTATAATCTGGCCCTTCCATCCGAAATAGTCTCCTCACCCTGGCTTCACAGCTGCTGCTCTCCTGCCCTGTTCTCCTGCCTATGCCTTTCCTCCATTTCATATGTACCCATCTAACTATGTCTAGATAACTCTTCTTTTTCCCAAAGACCATTGGAAGGATGGCAGTGCACTTTGCTATCACTCCTCCAATGACTTTTCAGTTGTATTTCCTCTATAGCTCTCTGTTTCGTTCTTTTGATTCTTTGGGAAAGCAGTATATACACTGTGTGGTTATAGTTATACATACTAGCACCAGGAAAATGTATTCTTAGCTGATGCTGTGATTATCATTAATATAATTAACAAGGATGGATCTTCCAAAACTTAGTGAAGTGCTAAATGAATTATCTGTGTTCTGGTGAGTTGATATCTGTGGGTAGCATGTTCATGCAATTGTGTCTTAGTGCTCAGGTACTGCCATGGGTGTTGAACCTTTCCATTTTACTTTGAAGTCGAATACTTTTGCTAATACTATTTCACAGATGACATGCACCTGTACAGATGAAATCACACTACATATAACTTATCCTTAGACAAGATATAATGCAGTGCTGCTTGCACACTTTCAACCCTGAATTATCAGTACATTTTTCCTACTGGGTTAACTTCCATGTTGTAAATTATTGCCTACACTGAGAATTAGGTCTTTGTTTCTAGCAATGAGACCATTTGCCAGTAAACGTTTTTCAAGTGAATTTGCTTGAGCATGAATCCTTTAACTTTTGTTAAACATCTTTAGCATTATATAGATGAGTACTCCACTCAGTAAGGCTTAGCTGCACGTTTGCAAACATCTAACCTACACTGGTTGGGCTGAGAGACTAAACTCTGGGATATACAGTCAACCCCTGTTAATCATTTGACACTTGCTCTCTTTCCACAAAGATCATTTGGGACTGTGGTAGTTAATTTTTTCTAATGTGACAAGAGAGATTCCAGATGATCGTGAGGACAATTACCAAGGTTTTTGTAGAAGACATGAAGGTATTTGTATTGCATATGGGTTAACTCTGCTTTTTCCCAACATTCAACTACTTACACTGAAATAGTTGATAACGATTGCTATACCTGCAGCATAGTTTCAGTGTGACTCTCATTAATTTCTGTTTTGCAGTAATTTTGGATGTTTTTATCTTTTGCACTTTTATGTTTTTATACTTGAATGGATTATTTAAACCATCATTTCCAGAAGTTGAAATTTCATACATATAAGAATTTATTTTTATCTGAGGAATCCGTAAAAATACAAAAATAAAAAGATATGCAGAAGCCTTCTATAAACTCTCCATTACATATGACTGTAAATTAGTTATTAGTTATAGATTCTGCTTATTATATTTTATTATTACTTTGTCTGTAACTGCAAACAGAGGTTGTATATTTTACTTTAGAAAAGTTAATGTTCTTATCATGGAAAGTGAATAAGTGAAGGTCATGCTTTAGCAGCAGTAAAAGATAATATTGTTTAATTTCATATTTTGTTCCCCAAAACTAAAAAGGTAGAAAATAAAATGTTCTCCACATATATTCATACAATATGTTTAATATATAACCCAGTGCATCTCTATTAGGATTATATTTCCAGTTAATATTGAGGCCTTTTATAAAATACTTGTTTAATATGAAGGTATTTTAGTCGATGGATTAGATATTATAATGTAATTCTCTTGATGATGCGTGACGGAATACTTGAACTTCAGTGTTACACACACTGAATGCACACAAAACAGTACATAAATTCCTACCTAATTTGGAATAGAAGTAGGAGACATAAAAAGTATTCTGTGCTTTTCTTCACAATTTTGAAAAGATTTTTCTGTGCGTTTTTATTAGATATTTATATATATAGATCTTTACCAACAGGAAACATGTTAGTTTAAGTAACAACGTAAATCCAATATACAGTCCTCTGCCCAAGTTTCAAAACTAGGTTTTATATTTGTTAAGACAGCATAATCATTTAAGATATGTTTAATGCACGATTCAACAACCAGAAGTCTATGAGTATGACTTTGATTAATTATTTTTAGTTCAGTTAAAACATCACAGTTTATCTCATTTTAAGATTATCCTTGACATATTTAGAAATCCTAATGCAGATTTTATGGCCCACACCTATCCCCGATGGTGCTAATGGACTAGACATAATGAATCATTCTAATTTGGATGAAAGGACCACACAACATTGCAGCAGTCCTTTAGAGAATTAAGGCTCAATTCTGATCTTCCAGACTTATGAATGCATTTTTTGGATTAGGCCGCATATCTGTACATCTGTTGAGTCTCAAGGGGTGTATACTCAGCTAAGTATTCTGACCTTCCAACGTACTGTATCAAATGTGTGGCCTTGGGATATGAAAGGATTTGATTACAACTGTATTTTAACACTGATTTAATATATAATTATGGGGTAAAACCTAATTCCTCCTTACATCTTCATGTAGAAAATTCCAACACTATTAAGCAGACACAAGGATATTTTTTACCCAGAGAGTATCATAGTAAATGGAAGAAACTGAACCACCCACCCAGGGTAACATAAAATCAAGGACCGTCTTCTTGATGTAAAATCAAGGACAATCTTCCTAGGAATGCCTTTAAAATCAGCTTACTGTGTCCATTAAAAAAAAAATAAAAGTTTAAATTATCATCTGTGAGTGTGCTACTGCTTGGTACACTGTTGCATTATGCATGATTCTTGACTGCTTATGGTAAAAATAAACTAGAATAAGGTTCCATCAGTGATTTTCAATATTACTCAATGCTTTCTTGTTTACAGGTAATAAGGAGAGGAATTAACTTACACACATATAAATATTGATGCAAAAGTTTGTAAAGAATTAGAATTTTGGATTATTCTCTATTCACTTCTGAGTATAGTTTCTATTTCCCTGTTTATCAAAGGTAGAATTTTATAATGTTTCCTTTAACTGGTTAAAATTTTGTAAAATACACATAATATTTTCATGTAAAAATAAAAATAAAAAAATTATTCTACTGAAAATCTCTTCTCAAATATCACTAGCGGAAAAAAATATTTAACAATACAGACTTCACAAGGAAAATAGTTTAATAGAAATTAACATATCACTTTAAAATATTTTAGGGGTTTTAATCTCCCTTCCATTTCACCAGCTTTTTGTATAGATTTTTAAATAAATACAAATATTATTGAATAACAGATTAATATGGTGACCTCGGAGAAAATGTATTTCAAGATTCAGTGCTTTTTCATCAATATGATCATTCCCAGATCTGAATTATGGATTATGGATTGATACTATTTTTTCATGAAACCTTTTCAAAAGGTTTGGGCCATGAAGATGAACCAAGAAGATTAGCACCTTTACCTTGCATGCAGTTATTTTCCCAGTTGAAGAATATGTTACATAAAATCAGGTAATTTTCACCACTGCCTTAAGAGCTCAAGGATTTTTTTCCCATTCATTCTTACATGGAAAAGAAAATGAAGTTCCCTAAAACGTCCTTTGGCAGATGGAAAGTATCCTGATTTTTGTAGCCTGTATGACATAGCTGTGCAACACAGCTCTCATCTAAGTTACTTCAGTGCACTGATTATATGCAGCATGACGAAGAGCTGCAACAATGCACGTTTACATTAAAAAAAAAGAAGTTGTAAAGGAATGGGTGAAGGTCCTTCACTGGGACGGGAGATAATGATGGAAAGTCCAGCAGCAGAGCTGGTGAACAAGGGGTTCTGGTTCCAGCAAGACTCAACAAACAGCTCAGATCAGAATCTAAAGTGCAGGAAAACAGCCTGTAGCTTCGAGATTAGCTTTCTCACACTATTCCTGAGTTAAGCCAGTACAAACATCATCATGAATGCATAATTATGATTATGCACTACACTATGCATAATAGATCTTAAAATCTGGAAACAAAGAAGTAGTGTAGGAATGCTATTTTCAGGCTTTTGGTTTTGAAGACAATGGAGCTGGGTGTAAGGGTAAAAGACCTTCTAGAAGTAAAAACTGTTCCAAAATAATATATTTACTTGGAGAATTAATTTAGATACTTATGAAACATTTACACATAAAAGGAGGGCTAAAAGGAAGGCAGGGACCTGGTGTTATGTTTATAACTTGAAAATAACAATGAATAAAACCCACCCCTTTCTTCATAGTTTAGGAACTCAAAAAATAAATTATCACTTGGACCAAATAACAATAGACAAAGAAGCTGACAGCTTGGCAAGTTTACTTAAAGGATGCTTTCCTCAGTTAAAAAAAAAAAAAAAAAAAAAAAAAGATTTTTTAAGTTCTTTGCACCAAGAATATGACTATGAACCGACATCCGGGACTGATGGATATACACAGACTGGCATCCCAAGTTTAAATGTGGGTATTGATATAGGGTGATGCAGCTTGCTCAGCCTGCTGAAAGTGAACCAATGGATCCATTTCACTTACATGTATAGATACAGAAAAAATTAATGGAATAGATGGGTATATTTATGGTCACAAAATACTGGTGTCAGACTCATGCCAGTCTCCATTCTACAATTTCAGCTGCTCAAACCACAACAGCACTCCAGCTCTGTTCTCTAAAGGGAACCCTCCTGAGTTGAAGTCTCTGTTTAGGATCCTAAGTCCAAGCAAAGGTTCCCAAATGGAAATGGGCAAACTTTCAAAAGTAGGGAGCATCCAGACGAGTAACAAATTTACACCCAGGTCATAAGAGGCAAGGGTTTTGTTTGTTTGTTTGTTTGTTTGTTTGTCTTCCTATGAAATAAAAACTCATAGCATATGATAAGAACTAAGCTGGGTACCACTACACTGTGGACTGAATTTAAGTAATTGGAGATCTATTCCACTGTTGGCTTGGACCAGTGTCACAAATAATGATTTTTAATTCAACAACGTAATTTTTCCGTTACCATTTCAAAGAAAATCAAATCAGAACCCTTCTTCTTCCAATAAAATTTCCAAATCAATTTTCACATACCTGAGCAAAGGAAAAAAAAAAAAGGTTTCCAAATTTTCTTAGTACTTCAATATCCAAGTGAAGTCAACAAAAGGAAGAGAAAGCCCCTCTTCAGTGCATGCGCTATGCAGCCAAGAAAGCAGCCTAACAACACAAACAGCATCAGTGGCATGAAAAATCAAGCTCTGAAACAGCAAAAGCTTTAGAAATTGGCAGAATCAGAGAAGTCCCGGCTATCAAACTACAGGACTTCATAAAACTTTATACCAGAATTTCTCTTATTCTTGTCACAGAAATTGGCATTAAAATGCTACAGTACTCCAGCCACCCTCTCTGTTTCAAAACACTACCACATATCACTTGGCACTAATTGGCAGCAGCTGTTCATGGCAGACTTGAACCTGGCAAACAAACCGAGCAGGGTTTTTTTCCTGCTCTCCAGAGATAGGGCCCTCAGGTGAGGTCTGGGGCCGTTTGTAGCGCGGCGCCTTCATCTCGCCTAGCAGCTGCCCGCCAGGAGCATTATTGCAACCTTGCACACACGGTTCCCCACCACGTCTCTCACAAGTGAACTCGTTTTTTAAGCAAAGTAAATGAATGACGAGCACTGGCCTGATTTTCACAAGCTCAGAGCCCATTTACACATTTCGGGGAGGTGGCCACATCACAGAATCACAGAGTGGCTGAGGCTGGCAGGGCCCTCTGGAGGCCACCTGGTCCCACCCCTGCTCGAGCAGGGACACCCAGAGCAGAGTGCCCACGACCATCTCCAGGTGGCTTTCGTAAATCTCTAAGGCAGGAGGCTCCAAAGCCTCTCCACGTCAGTGGATCCTGGGAGCCTCTGGCAGCTCCTGCTGATTTTGAGTGTGATGAACACTTGGAAACCTGCCCTCTTCCTTCCTCTGCTGAGGTGCTGACCTTTCATCAGACTTTTTTTTTTTTTTTTCCTGAACTGTGGAATGTGAACAAGCCACGACATCAAACATAAGCAGCGATATTTACATCCAGCATGGGATGCAGCATGGCTTGAAGGCCAAGCGGTGCAAAACCTCTTTCTGCTAGAAGTAGAAAACTACTGCCAGGACCAGCGACTCGTGCCGCATGCTATGCAAGCAACACCGGCCTCTTCTCACTGAAAGTTGAAGTGAAACTTGATTTACAGCTCCACCCACATGAAGAGCCAGGGCTGGTGGAGTGGGGAGAATCCTGGACAAAGAGGGACACAAGGCGGGGGCGGCAGCTTTCCCGGGTATTATAAAAGCGCATCTTATTCTGTTTTTAATCAACGAGCCTTATCCAGCAATCAAGGCAGATATATAATAAGCTGAGCTACTCTGTAAATCTAAACATTCCCCACAAATAGAAAAGATACAGCCTGAGCTCTCTGATTGTTACTACGGCAACTATCTAAAATGAAAATCTTGTTAACCCTTTGCATGCCGTAACCACCGTGCATCAATGTTAGATGACTTCCGTACACTTATCTTTCCTTTTTTCCCCCTCAAGAAATTCATAATTGTATTGCTTCACAGTAGTTATGCTCTGGTTATCCTATTTGGGACTGAAGGGATGGTGATAGGTGGTAGTTTCACATGAACAGCTGAGTTTTGTTACTAGCTCATTACTGGGATTACAGTTCAAAAAACAACTAATAAAACACAAGAGAAAATCCCTAGATTACTCCACAAGGCCTTTGATTTTGATTAAAACCTTGACAATAGGAATGGGATGCTTTCTAGTAAATCATACCACTGCTTTTTTTCTTTTAGGTATGAAATATCTTGACTGTAAATATCACATATTATTCAAAGGAATTATTTCTCTGTAGTGCAATATAAACAGGCTACTTTTAAAACACTTCCTTAAAGCTTCTGGGTTTTAGGTACTGCACAGAACTGCCAGTGATTTTAACAAAATAAGCTACTAATCACAGTGCCTTGAAAAGTCATGGGCAGGTGTTTAACTTGAAGTCTCTCTTAAATGCAAGAAAATTCAGACAAAGAGAACACTGACTTTCTAATTTCTAGGAGAGTAGTATATGATGTTACATCACTTTTATACATCTAACTACCTAAATACTTTAGGCATTATCATGATAACGTCTATGTGGTACTGTCATGAGAAAATGAAATTCTCTGCACTTTTAAAGTCTTCCACAGTTTATTGTTGAAAACAACTGCAGCTATGGAAGTATTTTTGTATTTAAACTGAAGGAAGCAGGGCTTGGCCTACGGACATCAATTTTACTGATTATTTTACTTCATGTCTATCATGTAAATAAGAGAGACCCTTCAGTACTAGGCAGAATTAGACTCTATGGCATTCCAAGTTATGTCATTTAAGACAAATATGCGCTATATCAATTGATAGTTCCTGAGCAATAAATACTCAACTGATATTTTATAGCATTCACTTCAGTTAATTCATCATAGATAAAGTTAAAAGGTCATTGCTTGGACATTTTTTGAGAACTGAATAACGTAAGTGTAACTTGAACAAATTAATAAATAACATAATTTTCTTTATGAAATCAAAATGTACATGTAACTGAGCCCATATAACTTGAAGTGACTGAAGTAGTGTGCAAATTATCTTAAGATCTTTTTGAAATGGTGTCTGTGTTAAATTGACTATTAACTTTATTAAACTTCCAGTACATTAGACTAAAGGTACCATTTACAATTAAAATGGAAGAATTACCAAACTAACTCTCTTGAAATTAGTGAAATATCAATACTACAATACTCAATTTTACTAAAAGGAAACACCGAATAAAATTTTTAAGTTTACCTAGAATTTGTTCAAACTTTGAGAAATGAATTGGTTTAAAAAGGAAAAAGGAATATTTGTCGTATATGTCCATGTCAGTGCACGTTATAAATCTATGATGTTATTCTTATTAACAGAAAATTGGACCCATTTAACTGAACAACCTAGCTTTCTTTTTCTTTTTTTCTTTTTCTTTTTTTCTTTTTCTTCTTAGTAAAAATCTATGCTTTTAAAAAGCTCAGAAGCTCACAGACCTTATTTGCAATATGCACACAATCTGAAGGACAGACTACCGGCACCAGCCAAAAAAAACAAACAAACAAAAAAAAACACCAACTCTGGTCTAATCAAAATCTCTTACAGTTCATGTAATGTCTCCAAATAATTTGGGATTTTTGGATCAGGATAAGTTCAGAGTGTAACACAGTGTGTAACACAGTGTGTAAGGATGGTGCTGGAATACATATATATAAGAAAAAGTTTACAAGGAGAAAGACTTGAATGAATTCCTCCAGTCGTATTTTCCAGCTTCTGAAATAGTTCCCATTTTTCTCTAAGTAATCTGATATAATGCATTCTTTGTAATTTACCTTTTACACTATTTTTTTTCAAAATCTTTTTTTGTATGAAGTCAAATGCACTACATTTTCTAGAGTTAATTTTCATATTTAATACTACTACAATAGCTAGATTCATCCTAGAGGCTTTCCAAACATCAAGCCTATTTATCAGTGTTGGCTTATTTCCCAGGAATATGTCCAAAATAATCTAGATTACGTACTGGCTAGTCAACATACTACACATATAAACAATTCTTCATTTACTCTAGGAATGTATAACAATCCTAGTTTTCCACTGTATTATTCCAAATAATATTAATAATAATAATAAAAAGAAGTGTTACCACATTGACATTGTTTTTGTGGACTTTTTATTACCCTCATCCCAGACCATTTCAATATTAACTTTGAGTTGTTGAGTTTACCTAACTCACCAATTTACCAACTGACTAGAAGATTCTCTACTTCCTCCTACAAGGTAGAAACTGATCCTAGCTCTTTTGGTTATATTATAGGTGTATATAATTATTTTGAAAGGATTGTTTATATTTTTGTTCAGGTCAATTAAAAGAACTTGTCTTTTGGGGGGCAAATCAGGGTAAAATCCTGTCTTCCTTTGGGGAGACTCTGCCATATGTTCAGCAGAGAAGAGCATCCTTCTTTGGGGTGTTTCCCCTCCTTAACCAGGCACAAAAAGAGTCATGGTACTTACTGCATGTGACAAGGTGTCTAAAAAATGTGAAATGAAGAGAATAGATCTGCACACACAGTTCATAATGGTGAGGTCATCTTTTTGGGCTGGAGATTCTGCACTGTTATAAATTGCTAAGTAAATCTCTGCGACCCAGCACAAAAGGATCTCATCATCTGCGTGCAACCCACCATTTCTACCACCTTAATCTAAAATGTTTCCTTAACCCTAGCAAGCTACAAAAGCTACAAAAACTTATGGCAAAGTTACAACAAGGGGCCAAACCTGGAAATCACCACCTGGAAAATCAGCTAAATAAGGTTTATTTTTTACAGTAGCAGTATTGTTCCAGTATCATCCAGTAGCTTTGTATCGTTCTACATAATCACTTTGCAGTCTCTCATTGATGTGTAACTAATGGCAGTAGGAAAGAATCAAAAAAAAAAAATGCACTGCTGGAATCTACAGGTAGTTCAAAGAAAACGTCATAGAAATATACTGTATTCAATAATGAAAAAAATTAGTCTTTCCAACTTTGGTAAATTTTTAAGAATAAATGACATTGCAACATATGCCTTGCTTTTGGGAAAAAGACCCAAACACTCCTTGTTCTTTAGATCAATAATGATAATAAAATACAGAATACTGCAAAATGTTCCAAATTCTGGCTATATGTCTTATAAACCCTTTAACTGTTTCTTTAAACTCAGCACTGGCATGAAGTGTGTAAAATAAAACATTCAGTGTAATTTCATGCAAATGCCAGGTTCAAGACTAACAACAAAGACAATCAAATCTGCCTAGGCGTATCTGTTCAGTTATGCAGACTCATCTTTATTTCCATAATAGACAAGTAAATAGACAACGGTTCATATTTACCCTCAGAAACACAGACACTATTCCCATTGACGTCAAAAGGAATTGCACCTGTGGCTCAGATAACAAAATTTGACTCAGTCTTTGCAGGTCATCTTTCCTCTGTACTTTCTCAACTGTCAAAGACTTTATAACGTTAATACTTCAATTTCATATTGAAAGAAAAAAAGAATAAATATATATATATTTTTTTTCCCTTTACACTTTAAGGTTGAACCTTGAAGTGTTTGTTCCAGCATTACTTCAGATCAAAATAAAAGAGAAATCAGTAGAAGTTTCGCTGAGGCAAAGCTCAAGGAATACAGGCTTTGGACCATGTAAATATTTACCTACAGGAATAAAATAAAAAAAAAAATAAAGATTTCTCTATATCATTTTAGCTTATAAAAGTTAACATTATAGCAGGTAAAACCTCCCCTAGTTTCTTTTATATATACCACTGATATTCATAGTTCATACAAATACCATGGCCAGAGAATAAAGAATTCAATCCACTACACTTCTTTTTTCCTGAAAATTATTTCCAGCTAAAGGAATACCAAGCAACTTAATCATCACAGGCTAAACCATAACATGGGCACATTCCTGCTAACACTGAAATCAGTGACACACTTACCACTGCTCATATTTATAAATCACCAACATTTCTGTATAATAAATGAATGGACTATGCCCAGAGGAAAATGGATAGAACCAAGTAAAACAAATGTAATTAACTCGGTGAAGGATGATGGTGTCACGTAAATATATGCAGTAACAAACTGCTAATTCTAGTAACTAGTATTTTTTATATCTAGGCATCCTTGTAAGTGCATCCTTGTACATTCCCCTGCATCATGCTGCACGTGTTCCAATCAGCAGCACTTGAGGAGATCCAAGTAGCTACATTCATACACTTTTTCCTGTAAACTTGCTGCAATTAAGAATGACCACGTATTTAAAGAGTATGTTCAGGAACACCTGCAGCACCATGTTCTTCAAGTGCCTTTGAGGACATATGCTTTGCAAATAGCTTCACTATTTCTCTCCTAGAGGAACAGTATCTCCTTGTACTGGTACTTCCAAAAAATATATTTCTACTTCTCTATAGAATTCTACGTTTAAATCTTTATTTCAGAAGCTGGAAAGGTGAATGAGTCTCCCAGGCAAAGTACTTGCTACCAGTGTGCCTTCTCTACTCAGGTCATGTCCAGAGGTTCTGGGAAGGAAGGAACAAGCAGAGTCCTTACTCCAAAATCTATCTTTATTTAAAAGTAGCTATATTTTTTCTTGTTATTTTTAATAATAATTGCTTTAATTGTGAGTAGTTATCTGAGAGTTTTTATCTATCGTAAGCTCTGAGGATCACTTAGGCTTTACCTTATGAAAGTCACAAAACTTCATTTTACTTCCCTAAGAATTAGGTTGTGTGAAGGGAGATATACAGAGTTCCTTTTCCAGTATCAGTTCTGAAAGAACTAAATCACATATATGTTACCTAAAATATAAACAAAACAATTACATAAATTTGGCAGGAACAGATTTATTTGAATATTCAAATGACTTTTTGAAGAATTCATCCATTTTAAAATCGGTTGCATGGATACACCACCAATAGAAATAATGTTGAAAGTGGATACACTCTATACAAATAAAAACCAGAGAGTGAGTAAGGGCATTAGATGAGAACAGCTCTAAAATCACTCTCTGAATCCCTGTTTTACTTAGTTACAGCACTTTTAGAAGTCAAGATGAAGGATCTAGACTCATTTAATAAACTGTGTCCTTGATATCTTTTATCAACAGAAGTTTTTCTAGCTTTCATTAGTTCTGAAAGATTTAATGCTTAATAGATTGAATAACTAGAATTTATACTAGCAGTTATTCAGATTCCTAACTCCTTTTATACATGATTATTTTATCTTTTAGCATCCTTCATCTTATTTTTCATTACATTCTATTATAGTTTGTATTTCACTTAGTGTTCTAGTGACTGGTAGGAAAAAAGGAGAAGCAAGATATATGAAGGGAGTCCTGAAATCTCCCTTTCTCACTCTGAACACTATTAAATTCAGAAATCATTCAACAGACATTAGCTAATCACTACTACACTGAAGGATTACATTATATAACAAGAGATGCACAAACTTCTATTAAGAAACATTTGACTTCAAACTACATGCTAAAATCAACAGGAATATACTATCTTAAATACTTGAGCAAAACTCAGTAAAAGATACAGTAGGCAAACATTGTAGTCAGCTCAGCAGTGATTACCAACTCATGCTCCAAATTCACTATAAAATGAAAATCAATATTTCCACAAGTTCCTGCAACATAAAAGATAACCTTCATTGATTTTTCTAGACTTAGGCCTCACTGATAAAATCTAATATAAATTTTCAACCACGAGGATTTGGATCAGAGCAGGGGTGATAAGTCCTGCACATCTCTTAAGAGGTGGAGAATTTTTTTTTTAAAGTGCACGTTCATACTATTTATAATTTGCCCTGTGCAAGTGAAAGCCTTTTCCACCAGTGCTATCAGGAATCTCTTCTAATTTTTATTACTGTGAGGCTAAAGCCTGTTCCAGATAATTTGGAAATTTCAGGGGAATTGTGATAGGGCTGATGGTGCAGCCCTGGCTGACTTGAGAAAAGAGCTAACCCGTAATAGCCTCCATGGCCGTGCTGATTAAATGTTGCCATAGATGAAAGGCCTGCCATCGCTGCAATAAATTAACCAATCACACAAATCCCAAGTCAGTGCTAATCCTTCCTTGATACTCTGATCCTCTGATCAGCTCAAGGAGGTAAAGAAACTGGCTTGTGACGCTTGGTGCTCTAACCCCTGGATTTCATGTACACAACGAGCTAATGATATCTTGCTGACCAGTTCAATGGGATGAACTTCTCTCACAACCCTTAGGGAACACTGTGGCCTTCTTTAAAAAAGTGACAAGCACATGGCAGGTTTTGTGTTTTATGACGACACCGCAGGAAAACTAACCAGCACTTGTTAACCACAGCAAGCATCAAACCGAGGTTTGCGGTAAACCACACTGCATTCTACCAGTTCAACTGATGGATTAAAGAGGAACTGAGACACTAAACAAAGAAGAATCATTCATGTAATTGTTATCAAGCTATACAGCTTTCATTACGGAAGTTTGCTACCTTTTCTATTAGGCTAATTTTTATCCTCTTCTTACAATTTGGGGGTCTGGGAGAAGTAGGAAGGAGGATGGATACATGTACCCGAGAGTGAGTCCCTTTACCTTATACACACTCACTCAATTGTACTGCCACAACGTGATTATAATCAGATTTAGACATAGACTCATTTAATCAATTAACAGAAGTTCTGAACACATGCAGCATTTTCTCATTAATTATGTGAATGCTGCCTTTCTAATACACTTTGTGAAATTGAGTCTGTGCAGTCTGCATTAGTGTACTTCATAATTGGGGAAACTCTTTTTTTTTTTTGCAGTAATTGGTTGCTAAAAGTATGAAAGCTCTGGGGTTTGCCTCTAGGGCCTCCACACATAAAGAGTTTTGAAAGTACTTCATTATCTCCCCTGGTCAGTTCTGTGAAATTAAAACTGTTTTTCCCTTTTTCTTTGAGGAAATTGTTTGAAGGGAGGGTTACAAGAAAATGTATGTGTACATGAGCACGTGTGTGTGTGCTCATGCAAATATATATACGCACATAAAATCACGTAACTGGCTTAGCTCAGACATTGCCATCACTGAAGTTGATACAAGCATGAAGCCCACAGGATTTGACCACTATTAATTCATTTTATTAATGGACAACAAACCTCCAGATAAAAGTAGGTTTCCCAACTTCTTCAAGAATGATTTATTTTTCCAAATGTACACAATCAAAATAAGTCACATTTGAATGATTTGCTAAAAGAAGTTCATAGATTTTTGGATGTTGTCCAAGTAGTCAGACTGGAGATAATTTAAAAAACTAGCCTGTAATTTGGAAGAGCCATAGGTACAAGAGAACTGTGTCCTTTTCCTTCTTGCCGTTATTTCAATGTTTAGTACATCTTTTCACTCCTCGCCTCTCTTTCAGGGGGATATCCGCGTGCCTGCACATATACACACTCTGCCCCTGCTCTCACATCATTCCTCGTGACCTTCCTTGATAGCCTCATCACATTGCTAGGCTCACAATAGTTAGCCCAGGAGCAAGGCTTGTGGGATTAATTACTAAGAATATTACAAGAATACAACTCCCTCCTTGCAAAGCATTGTGGGCAAACATTTTCCCATAACATAGCTAGATTTGGCAAAATCTGTCTTCCAAGAAAAGCAGATGTTGGTGCTGTCCAGGAAGGTATTTAAAGTGCATGTGATTCAGTAGAACCACAGGGGTTGGGAGAAATTAAATGTGGCTCTTCTGTCAAATTTAATCCTTTTGATTTTACCTCTGATGCCTCATATCGGTTAATGTAATGTCTACCTACTCTATTGCTGCACTTACCCAAGTTAACTATACTGCATACTTAATATTTTAATTTTTACTGGCTATCAGAGCAATAGAGAAGATCATTCTTTATGATAAATCATTAAAAGAATATGCTTTTAAAATAATACCTTGTAGAAGTGGTTTTTGCACTCATGGAGATTCTCCAACTTAACATGGTAAGCCCATGGTAAGGCTTAAACTAAAATGAGCAATAGTTAAAAAAATTAATGAAGAAAAAAGAAAGGCAGATGATTTATATGTATCAGTATTTATACTTTAAGAGGAAGGACAGAAGCTGCCATGTTCTTGAGAAGGAGTCATACATGCTTTCAATTTATGTTCTTTGCTTCATAACATAAATGTTTTATATTCATACAATAGCATTATGCAAAGAAACAGACCCCTTTCCATCTTGGCTGAGTTAGGGGCCTCTTTAAAGCCAAGTTTGTCCCCTGCTAAGTAATGCAGCAGCCACGGACATTTGATCCTCACTTTCTCAATACCATTGGACTGCCTAATTCAATTCTAAACATAACCTTTTATCTGAGCAAAGATGCACCATATTTTCTCATAAAGACCTCAGTTTTTGCCTGCATGAGTGAAAATGGGAAAAAAATAAATATACCTCAGTGATTGCCCATATGAAACTTCAGGCCCACAGACAGAGTCCATGCTCTGAAAACTTAAGTCACTGGCTAACAAAAACTCTATCTCCCACTTTTCTGCAAATAGCTTGGATAGACTAGATTACAATATCTTTAGAGAAGCTAAAATAACATTCAGAAGAGAGATTTATAGTGCTATATTCATCTTTTCTCACAGGATCATAAAACTTATAGTGCAGCAGGCACAGAATCCATTGCAATCAAACAGCTAAAGAAGGTAGTAGGAAAGAGAACTTGCTCAATTTTACTGGGAACAGAGAAAGTGGACTTTGTCCAAAGATTGATTCTTTTATATTTCTGCTAGATTTTTTTATGTTGCTGTTAAAAATGAGGAAAGAAAAAAAAGTAAAAAAGAAAGAAAGAAAACCACCTTCACGTTTTAACTAATCTCCAATATATACCATCCTACACTATTATTATGGAAACTAAAAAATTAAAAGGCAAATAGATTATCTTAATGCACATATAAGTATGTAAAAATAGACCTTATTATGCACTCCTCTTCAGGTGACAATTTCACTGACTGCATTGTCTGTTTTGTGCAAATAATGATCCCAAGAAAGTGGATGAATTTGTTGCAAGGAAAGCTATCTTCAGTTTTATTTCCTCCATTTACATTATGTTCCTGTTTTGGTAACTCTTCACTTAGGGGTGTGCAGTGTTTTAAACTGGTGTTTCCCACCTGTAAATATACTGAGTAAATCTCCATCACTGGTGTCTGCAGAGGGGAACGGGGAAGCTCAGGCACGGTGTCAGCTCTGTCTTAGCTGCAGCACCAGAGTGTTATTTTAAGGTCAACAATATGCTTGCAGTGACTTTACAAAGAAAGTGGGTCAATCAGGTAATTGCATAACGTACGCAAACAGGACAAGCTCTATCAGCAGAATTGCTATTAAATAACAAGGGTAGGAATGCAAAAATACAGCGTGAGAGAAGAATTAATTTGAAAGATATAACTTGCACATTTCTGTCTGCAGACTGTATGATCTTACTGAATTCTTTGTTAAAGAACAAAGTAATCAAATTTTAAAGTTTTTACTACAATAACCTTGGATCCCCTGGGGAATATTCAGTGAAATATGAGAGAGGTTTTAATACCTGGAAGCACAGCTGCATTATGGTAAGGTCAATTTAGGAGCACTATTGAGACTCTAGGCCATAATGACTCCATATGGAGCCGGATAGTAGCTAAGGTAATAAACTTTCACAGTGTGATTTCTTTGCTCAGTGCAATACTAGCATAATTCGGCAGTTACTCATCTTTCATTCAATGGAGAGGGTTTTTTTCTCCCTTTTTTAAGAGCTACCATGTGCTCATTCTTTCCTCCTCATCACAGAAGGTTTACAAATCCAAAGAAAACATTAACTGAATTCCAAATGAAAAACTCTGAATTTTATGAGTGTCTGAATGTTGCAGAAAAGGAAAATTCCTCAGTCCTCGACCCCAACACAAAGATGTTTCCATTTGTCTTAGAAACTGGTGTTAAATGGATATCGGCCTTAGCTTCCATAGTAATAAGAAGACACTAAATGCATTTGAGGACAGAGAAATAAGAAATTGGGGACAGCTGCGGACGGCAGATTTGGGACACTGGTATCATGTATGTAACAAATCTTTATTAATAAGTACATTAAATCCCATATTTTTCATTTATAACTGCTGCATAATTTCCTGTTAACACTTCATGTAAATTCCAGATAAGGTAATAATTTTTTTTCAGAATTCTATTTCTGTTTCATTATATGTTCTACACTCTGCCCCACAGGTCAGTCGCATGATTGAAGTTTTATGCCTCATTAAAATTCCCCTAGTTAAAACATGGAGACAGAATTTTGGTAATTCCTTTCTCCACAACTACAATTAACCATTCCACTGGATTCCTGTATTACTGCAATCCAAGTTTAAAAATTACTGTATGGTGAGATGGTCAAGGGGTCTAAATGTCCTAAACATAAGGCTCTTATCTTTCTTTGCTCCAATGGCTGAAAAACCCTGCACCACCACCTCCCAGTTCAGTATTTCTAGCTAGCAGCTGCTATCAGAAACCTAAATAACAAAAATATGCAAACTTGCACACTAATTCCCTTTGGAGATAGATCTTGGCTGCAGCCCTGTCATAAATCAGAGAATTTCGATATGAAATGAGGCAAGCAGCTCTAATCATTTCTGCATTTCAAATTGGATCACTGGCTCAATCACTGGGCTTTTTTAAACTGCTTGCCTAAGAGCAAATGTGAGGCGGGAGATAATTCTGAAGAAATCTCTTCTTTTGTGGCCGTAGAACTCTTTTAACTGTTTCAAGACTGAAGGCCACATTTCAGTGATAATAACATATATCTGCTGTGAGAGATATGGATCCTTAAAGACATCTTCCCTCTCTTTCAACTCATAGAATTCCATCAATATCTGCATATATTATATATATTAATATATGTGCATGTGCATATGGGTGTTTGTGTGCATAAAAAGAGAGGGAGAGAAAAGACGAGAGAAACATCTGACATGTAGCCTCAGCGTATTTCCCTTTCGAATATTCTCTTCTTTCTTGACTCAGTGTGGGTTTCAATTGCAGCCACTGCCACGTAGTTAACTTTTACACATATAGCCAAGCTCTTTGGAAATTTATTTAAAGATGAAAACAAAACTGAAAAGGAAATAAGAGGGAAATTTAAGCTATGGGGTATCAGTTTCAGGAGTGTAGTAACCCTCACCTAGCCAGGGTTTGGCTTGGAAGAAAGGCAAACAAATGAAATGAAGGAAAACAAAAATCTTCCGTAATCCTATACAACATCCAAAGGCCTCCTCGTTACCCAGCAAAGTCCTGAAATTCTCCTTTACTATACTACTGATTTTATATTTTCATGCCTTATTTAAACTCTGGAAACAATATATCACAAAAGAATTACCCTTAAAGTTAATTGCTGTGTAAACAGCATCCTCTTGACTCTATTTTTATGCTCCAAGTATCCCCGGTTTTTCACCCAAATGATACTACAGGCTTGTTGCAGTTTCAGTGTCCTCACTGCAGTGCTTTGAAATTGAATTTAACTCTATTATCAGCAGGCTTTTGTAATCTCATGTAAGCCTAATAGTGATCAGATGGAATTTTACAGCTAAGCTCCCTGCACTTTGAGGACTAATTTAGAATGTTTATCAAATTTTTGTTTTAGACAGTTAAAAAAAAAAATCCCTCTCATCATTTTTTGTCTCCTGTTTTCACCGAACACTTCATACTATATTTTATTTTATTTACATAACATTTAGTAAACTGCTTCATTCAGCACTAATAGAAAATTTCAATGAATTTAGTACCACTGCACAGTATTAGTGCTGCAGACATCATGCAAGTAACACTGTTTCAGATTTTCTCCTTTAAGCTTGAAAATATACTCGTACTTAAGAGCATCCCCAAACTCTGTGCTGCCTCTCACACTCAGTCCTATCAAGATTTAAATAAATATATATGTATATTTTTATGTATACGTGTGTATATATAAATGTATGCATGTAAGTGGGTGTGTACTTTTTTTCAGGCACCTTGACAGCTGCAAGGGGCATATTGTCAGTGTTCTCTTACTCTTTTGGCTTGTACACATAAAAGGAAAATCTAAAGGACTCCTGTCAGGATTGCCAGAGATTATCCTGAGGAGACCAGTTCACCAGTCTATGTGTCCTTGCTTCTAATGGCACATAGGACTAAAATTTGGACCCAGCACATCCATGAAGTTCAAATGATGCTAAAGGGTCGACAGTAGATCGCTCTTCTTCTTGATAACATATTTTCTATATATGAATAAATCTCCTAATGTGCTCCCCCTTTACCTGAACAAAGTTTGGCAGAAGGGTAAAACCAAAAATGGTTCAAGTTCTCCACCAGTCTAAATGCAGGGATGGTGACCACGGGACTACCCCAGATCAATGTCCCGTAGCTGGGCACACCCTCAGGACCTCCAAAACCAGGTAGCACACCTAGAAAACCAGCCCAGTCACACTAACCACCAGACTGATGCTAGGCTTTACTATTCTGTTCAAAACAATACATTCAATGTTAATACATCAAGCCTCATGGGGTCCTGCCCGTTAAGTTTGAGGATTTGAATCTCATGAATGCAGGATCTGCATTGTTCTCAGCTGAGGTCACTTTGCTGTGCATGTAGGAACAAGCGGCCTGCTTCAGCAGCTTACACGTGTAAAAGAATTGTCAAACTCATTTTGAGCTCACCTCTGTTTCCTCTGTGTCTCAGGGCATGCAATCAAAAATCCTTGTGCTTCAGTGGGGACTTAAAGCCATACACCGAAGCTATTTTAGGAGCAGAGCGCTTGGTGCTACTTCTCTAACCCATCTAACCACCACTGATAAACACTTGCAACAACCTTGCATTATTCCACTAATCCCTCCTTGTATTTTTATGCTTGAAAAGACCCCAAACTTCGAACAGTAGCCCACATTATAAGAGAGCAGCCCTATATCCGGTCTGAAATTATGCTCCCAAGTACCACATGCATCATGGTTTAAGTGATTAAGTAGGTGCCAGCAAAAGTTTGATTAAGCAATCATTAGTCTTTTAATGTACACTATCATACTTCCTCCACTTACCCACTCTAGTTTAAAAAGTCATGGTGATTAATGTAATGTTTTTGCTAAAGAAAATGATGCACAAACAAACAGTTCATTATAAAGTTTTAATTTTAGGTTAATTTTCTGATATTAACTCTCTTCTTTGCATATATGTAAAATCAATATCTACTGAAAAATTAAAAATTCAATATAAATCATATTGAAATGCTTAAATGTGACCTCAACCTGCTACTACAGAACACTAAATGAAGGTAAATTGTAACAGTTTATGCAAAACATCTGCTTTAGTACAGATGTTGCTCATAAGCACTGGCTATAGTATAGATGTAGACAGGTGCACAGAGCTGCAGTGTGCCACCAAGTTACACATCTTTTTCTCTCTAGGGATAAACATTTTTTTTTTTACTGGTTACCATGCTGCTTCTGTTTTCCTTGTCAGCACAGCAGAGTTGAATAGCTTTTCTGAGCCTGGGTGCACAGTGGATTCTCAATTATTAAAATTCAATCTGATATTACTAAAATTCTGATATTTATAATCTATTGATGCAGTTCAGGCTTAAAAATACTAAAAAGTGTCAATCTGATGGCATAATAATAGAGGAGTTCAGATAAAAAATAGATCTGCAGAGGCTGCGCTTCCCCCTCTATACAACCCTATCAATACTTGTAGGAAAGGGATTTTCTTCACCGTTAGGACCCAAAGCCAGTGGAGCAGAATTTGTGGGTTCTCTGTCAAAAAAACACCTGTGCAGACTTTATTAACTCCTGCTGAGTTTGAATGGTGTGGCATCTTGAAAAGATTTTCATTGAGAAATGCTGGTTGGGAGAAACAAAAAGGAGACACATATGGTGTGAAATTCAACCTTTTTATAACTCCCTTCTTTTCTCCTTGCTGGCTTCACCTTTTAATGGGGTATTCAGAGTAAAGAAGAAGGCCACAGAAATATAAGGACCAGAACTGAGACATTTGTTATCAATGGGACTCTGTGACTCTGGGACACTGTTACACTGGGAGGTGGTTAACATTTTAGTTTACCTCTGGTCTTAAACTTGCACCTCTCCAGTGCAAGAAAGAAACAGAACCTCTCCTGCCGTGCACACAGTTGCTACAGCACTTACAGTTGCTGAAGTGCATGTCAACGGGTAACTAATTTTTCAACACCTAAGAGTGTTTTGGAAGAAATTACTCAAATGCTCTGTGGAGGATTTAATGAAAAACAAGTATATAGGTACAGGTATCAGTGGTACATCTTCTAGTTTGGTTCCAGGGTATTCTGTGCATTCATAAATTCATATGGAAGTCTCTGAGGAATTCAGTTTCCATGTCTTATGCTGCTACATTGTGAAATTTCTGTTAAAATAAAATATTTCAGGGATATATATTTTTTAACATATGAAAAGAATGTGATCATTTCTAAAAGAACAGTCAAGTGATTGCATAAAAAGGAGAAGGAATATTGTTTCTGAAAAGAAAATAGTGTTCAGTGGACCAAAGCAAGTGCTACATTATATGTTATGTGGGGCAGTATGTCTTCAGAGGCTTACTGATATAAAAATCCTAAATTCCAAATGTTATTTTTCCTTTTGTTTGTTCCTGGTATATTAAATTGAGAAAAAACTATAAACAATAAGGAGAACTAAATAAAGAAAAATGTGAACAAATTTAAAGGAAAACAGAAAAACACTGAAAAGTCAGGATCTACAGAATGTAAGGATTTCATGGCAATGTTAGCTCAATAATGTCTAACTTTATACTTTGTTTTTCTTCTTGACAGTACAAATTTTATTATGGCACTATTTAAATCCCCAGATATAATTGGCATGTTCTGAATCAGATCTTTCACAAGTCTAGAATGTTTTAAAGTTTAATTATACACAATTAATATTGAATAAAGTTGAATAAAACAGTTGCAAAAAAAAACCCTCATTGCTCTCCACTCCAACTTTCAGGACATCATGGCCCATTTCTACCCCCTCACGCTTGCTGTTAAAGGTACAACTACACAGCTAGCCATGATCTCACTTCATATTGTGGAGAAATTGTTGAGCAGTTGTTCTCAGATGATCTACATCTTCTCGTCTGAGCTTTTTTCTTTAATCTGGAAAGCTGCAAAAATTCTTTAGGACACATGATGAAATGGGTCTCAAATTCTAAAACCTCTGAAATTTCGAGCATTTCTCAAATTCGTTTTCAAAGGTGCTTATAAAAGGAAGGTGAGAAAGATGGGTCATACCCTCAGCCTCAAGGGAACCAAGTGTCATCTTAGCATTGCCTACAAATTCCTAGATACTCAAGGAAGATGAGGTGACCATCTCTACCTGACGTATTTCCTCAAGAACTATCTTGAACAATATCCTGTTCCCCAGCACAGAGCTGGGTTCAGCTGTGACGAGGCATTGGCTTGTCAATAAAAACAAAAAATGCCTAATCACTGAACCAAATGCAAAGGAAAACAGCATACTATTCAAAGTAAATTTACTAAAAAAGAAAAAGATTGAAAGTATGATTCCAGCATCTCCATTTCCATTGAGACTGAACAACAATAACTACATATTTCTGCAGCCTCATTGACTCAGCCAAAAATGTAGCTAACAGCTCTCATAGTAAGGAGATTCAATTAAAACAAGCACCTTTTTTTCCAGTTCAGATCAGAGGTAACACATTTCTTTTAATGTGCTCTTGTGAATAGCGAGAAAGAGAAGGCTACTGTATGATAAAAAAGATTTTTTTCTCATTCTGCTTTCCATCTTTGCTTCATTTTACACAGGAATCTTTTCTCTTTACAATTCAGTCCAATTTAAGTATGCTTGTGTAAACATGGATTATACCACATCAGAAACTAAGTTAGCCATCTCAAGAGAATTTGTATCTCTGCTGTGTGTAAGTAAGCAGATTAATTCCTAGATCAGGCATTACCTAATGCATTTTCAATTCAATTTTTTCTTTTCTTTCTGCACACGAGATCAGGGAAGTGGGATTATTTTATTAATTTAACTAATATTTTGCATGTTTTCCCTATTATCTTTCTTTCCTCCAAAATTTTTTGTTAGCGCCTAGTGTGAGAGACTTAGTATGAGCAACGCTGTGTAAAGACAAGAAACCTAAGCCCTCAGCACCTTACAGTGCAATAAATGGCAGGGGAAGTGACAAACTTTTCCTTCTACTGCACTACCAGGAATAAGGAATCCTCACGTATTTCAAACACTGATCTACAGTGGCACATCCTGCCTGGGGTAAGCTCAGTGATTGTATGAAATTTAGGAGAAGATTATTTATTCATTAACATTTATGCTGCTTTTATGGAAAATCTCAGAAGTAGCACGAGCCAGTTTGTTTTTATTATAGCAGTGCCTGCTAGCACTGTTTAAGGTAAGGGTCTGTCAACATATCACAGAAGCACAGGATTTAGTGTGTAAGATCAGTCCACTGGTCCATCAAGCCTGCTAAGTTGCCTCTGGTAGTACCCATGCCTGATGTTTAAGTAGAAGATGGTACAGTAAGCCCACAAAACACCTGACTTGCTGTGTAACACTATACTCAGGTAGGGCAGAGTCAAGAGATTCTTTCTTGCTCTCTGTAGTGGGCACATATTGCCCAAAGACAAGACCTGATAATATCCATACAACGAGCAAAGCAACAGAGCAACAGGGAAACAGAAATAGACAGCCCTATGATGAGCCACAGAAATGAATGTACTATTTTTTTTTTCTCCTTAAAATCAGCACCAAACCTTACTCCCAGCCAGTGTATTCTCCAACCTGTATTGGACATTAAGGAAAAGCAAGTCCTTGAGCATCTATCGATGAAGGAGCCTTGAAGGTCAGTAAGAAAAAGGACAGAGAAATTAGAGAACGGAGAAGGAAGTGTGGCTGTTGAGACAATGAGAAGAACAAAATAAAGAAACTGGGACAGTAGAATGAAGAAACAATTCATTTAGCAATGAAAAGAGAAGAGTGGGCAAGGACAGACTTGAAAGGTAAGGAGAGAAGGGAAGGGGTATGTGCCAGAAGTGGAAGTAAAGATAAATATCAGGAGATGGGCAAAGGAGAAGTGAGGAAGTTAAGGGAATTCATGTAGATGAAATGAAACTACATAGAGAGAGCAGTTGTGGTGTGGACAGAGTAGCAAAAGGGAGGCATCAACCCCCCTGACAGATATTCAACTTTTCCACAACGTTCTGGACTACTTCCTCTTTAAGTCTTGCATTATCAGGTACTCTGACAGAAATATTCAGAAGTAAAGGATGTCAACAAGATGTCAAATATGAGTGTCTGCATGAAGAAAAGGAACAGCAGAAACTGTCAAAGACATTTACTAAATAATAAGCCAAATATGCCAATAAAGAAAAAAAAAATATGGGGGGGGGGGGGGTAATGATGGAGTTGATGCAAATTTCAAGCCATTTGGAGAATGTTTTTCTCCTGAGTTAAGGGTAAGAAGGACATTTCTACCCCTTGAAGTACACGTTATAGGTGGTAGTTTTCCCTAATAACGGTTTCCTTCCATCCAAACCATAAGTCATCCTTACCAGTATCTGCACAAATGCAGCTATAATCTATAGTGTATGCCATGACATTTGAGATGACTCCTGTATATAGCCCCCAACTCCCCCTGACACAAAAAAAGTGGAATTTATTTCTAAAACATGTGAATTTTTTTCCCAGACATTTGTGAAATTAGTTATTTTAGTTGTCACCCCTCTCAGAGAATGATGTTCATATCTAAAGTTAAAATTAATACAAATGACTGAAGAGGCACAGCCTCATTACAAAGGATTTATACACAAACCCTCTTATCAATACCAACCTCCTAGTTCTTAGACTCCTAAAGACAGAAATATGGAGCTACAAATAACATTCATTTCCCAATTACTATGCCAACCAGCTCTTTTTATTATAGACTGTATTTGCATTTGACTGACTGGCCTATTGGAAGCATAGCGCTGCTAGACCATCATCAAGCATTTTCTCTTTTTCAAAGACATAATCCAGACTTTGCACACCAGTGTGATATCAATTGGTTTAATCATTCCTTTACATGATAAGGGATCCCACTCTTTGCAAATACGGATTTTTTAAAATAACTTCATGTTCCAGTTTTAACCCATCAGTTATGAAATGATGGGAAATTTGTGCAGTGTAGATGTTTGATAGACTACTGTAGGAGTCTAGTTATTTTCTTCTGTTTTTTCTTAAGTGGAGTATTTGGGAATGCATTCAAAGAAGTATTGCTTTGTATTTGCATTTTCTTTACAATTAGTATCTGCATATGACATTCATAAAAAGTTTAGTCTTTTCTATCAGGAATTGTCTGCAAAAAGACTGACTACTACAAGACTACTTTTTGTTCACACTTTTTACATGAAGAGTTTATAGAAATTAGTTCAATTCATATGCTGATAGCGTAGAACTCTTTGGGTGTCTGCTAATCATTCAGGGGGGATAATCTTGTATCGCAGCCCTAGGTTTAACCTGTAGGAAACCTGAGACCTCAAGATTCCTGTCAAGCAAGTCCATTAATCTCTTTGTACCTTAATCTACCATTTTAAAAATGGTGATCAAATTATGTACTTCTTCTGCTCTTCATCTGTTGTTCATCTTTGCCCTCTATTTCTTTCAGGAAGGGACTTGTTTTTCACAATCATGATTCAAACATTATAATAATAACGGCAAAATTATCTGTTTTGTGACATTTAATAGACTAGTCTGGATAACAAAAGCTCCTTGGCATAGAGAGTAGGAATCAAATAAATAAATAAATGAAGATAAATCAAATAAATTCCTACAGTACAAATAAATATTCACATTATTTATGCACGTATAATAGCTTTTAATCTCCTCCTATTGCTTCTCAATCTAATTGCTTCAGATTCAGTTTTAAAGTGAAGCTCTGACTGCACAAGACACAAACTTAACATAAGGTCTTGAACACACTGTATGTAGCCAATACCAGCCACTAAGAATTAGAGTGGAATATTTTGTTATTTTAAAGGTAAAATTATGGCTCTTCATCATTCTGTATTTCGTGAGAAAGAAGGGATATTCACAGGAAAAAAAAAAACACCTTACTTTTTCAGATACATCCAATTGTCTTAATGACATTCTTGTTTTATACATATCTGGGAGTTTGGCAGGAAACTATAGTGCTGGGTTTTGCATTGTGTCTAAAATTAGACTCATTGTGGTTGCAGCACACGAAAGAAAAAGCCTCCTTTCTTGCCCCACTCATGCACCTGGAATTCTCTATCTAGCATTTTTTGGCCAAAAATATTGCATAAAAGTTTTTAAAATAAAGAACAATTGAAAATTGTTAATATTCCATGTTTTGGAAACTATTCCATAATTCAGAATTAATAAACAAAGATATAAATAATGAGGACAATCACATTTGTTCAAAAAGTCTATGTTTTAAAGAATCAATGTTTAAATGCTACTGCTTCAGAAATCTATCAGTATGTTGCTTTTCAGTGACAATGACAAACTGTGCTACTGATTTACTGAAGGCTATATTGTGGAAATGCACACGTGGGAAAACACCTATTTTGTTTTCTAAGGAAATACTGTTATTTAGTACCAGAATACTAAAGAAACACCTTTGGTGTGCCCCCAAATTAAAATACTTCTGTAGAGTTTGGGAAACAGAGGAAAATCCACCTTAAAAAATTCTGTTTTGAATTGTGATACGGATATCTAAAAGCTAAAATATATTTCACCCAAAGATAAATTCTTCCTATTTTTTCAAGTATTATTCAGAAATGTCTCCACTAGTCCCACTGTTTGTTACAACTAAATGCAAAAGTAAAATGAAATCTACATCTTCATTATACAAATTATATCCAAAAGTATGCACTGTTCAATAAAAATACGAAAATGCCTCACTTTTTATGGGCAAAATACTGCTAAAATATCCTTATTCACGTTACAGGGAAAGAATTTCACCTATATAAATCCACCTCAGTTATATTTCTTTACTTTTTTTCAGTTCATATATGATGATATTGGAAGAGTAAGTAATAATATTTAATTGAATTGAAAGGCAATATGGTGATAGTGAATTCAGTCATGCTTTTACTGTTAACATTGGTGCAATGATTTATTCATTTGTCATTCCACTTACTTTTGTGTTTGAAGAAACATAAATTATACTTACACCTCTTCATAACTACCAGTTGGCACATATGTGATACTGGTACTGACACAACATACATAATTAGAAGGGCATGTGACAGTATATTTATTTTATTCCAAAACAGAAACTTTCTGATTTTGTCTAATGAAAGCTATCACTCCTGTCTGGCGTATGTTCATCTCTTAGAAAAGTGTCATAAATTTAGTGATTGGTGTGTCAAATGTGAGGAATTCTAATCAAGTTGTGAAATGTAAAGGAAATCTAAGTCAAGCCACAAGAAGTTAGAGTTTAAGATGAGAAACACTCAGTGATGAGCTACTTTACTGAAATGGAAATGATTGGGAAGCCAAGACTAGGTCTTAGCACATCATTGGACAAAATACTAGCAGTTCATCTAAATAAATATCTAGGCGTTCAAACAAGAAGCTTATTTCATGCAAAAATATGGAAATCTCCAAATTTATTTTTATTCTGCACTGGAATGATTTAAAAGATCTATTCAAATATCTCTTGGAGCTGTTCTTTATACAGCAGTCCAGTGGTCATGCTATTTGCCTAGCACTGGAAGCTACACATGACGCAATTTGATGCCAAATTCAGTCACAGAACTAGTGTCACTCATATTTTGTAGCAAAATCATCAAAACAATGGGCAATATGACTACTAACTCCTTAGTTTTTAATTTATTCAGTTGGACTTCTTCATTTATGAGAGAGTGAAAATTAATGTTCTTGAGGAGAAACAGAAAGTGGCACTGCAACTCTCAAACAAACCATGCAAATACCTTTGGGTATTTGGTCTCTTTGACCAAAACTTGAAAGTCCCTACAAAAATGGTAACCATATTTTTCAACAATAAAGTATTATGGCACTTCATGTTTTCTGACTGTTCATCTCCACCAGTAACTGTAACCTGCTGACACTGGTGCCAAGTGTGGCACTGAAAGATATATATTGGCAGCACACGAGCAACTGAGGTTTTTAAAATAAATTTGGCACTGGGCACTAAAAAGGTTCATCATCACTGATCTAGATTATATCTTTCTCTATCAGTTGATGAGTTTCAAAATTTCTGTCTAAATTAATGCTCCCATTTGTTTTTTAAATATATATTTTCTTCCACTAGATTAATGTATATAGGAAGAATTCCCTGAAATCATCTGCAAACTTGCTAAATTTTTCATTCACTGTCTCTATAAAGCTCACGTCTGCTGCTTTAGTGTGATGTAACTGTTGTTTATTACACTAATCTTAATTATCTCCACTTTAACTTTTGCCTCCCACACTTGCTTGTTGCTATTGTATTCATGTCTGGTCTAAGCCCAGGACCTAAGCTAGCTGAGGCCAGCAGCTGTCTTGCGAATATCAGATTCAGACAGAGTCTAGCACAAAGGAGCACCACTTTCCTACTAGAACCTCAATGTGCTGCAGCACTACAGATGTTAAATATCATAATGATGATTGTATCTTCCTTACACAGTGATTATTAGTGAAGCTGCACAGTTTTCAAAGAGCCCTTGTTTTTACTTTTCACCAGCAGCTGAAGCAAAGAACACATTTCCATTACAAGATGAAGCTGTACAATCTCATCCAACAAATGATCTCACTCTGACCCTCACACTAACTTTGCTATTAAGCAAAAACAGGCACATTTTCAAATATTGATTCCAACTAATGTCTGATCCTAACAGGCATGATCTTATCAGGGCCCCACTATAATAGAAGGAGTGTCAGAGTTAAACAGAATAGGTTTAGATAAGATCACAATCTTCCTCGCCATGATGTGATGCTATCACTGAGTGAGTATCGTATTTGAAGTAATTATCATTAACAGATATTGGCAACAGGAAGAGTGGTCACTGCTAAGATCTAAACAAATTTGTGCATGATAAAATAAAACAAGTTTTATCTCAACAGTGAATATGGATATGTTATGTGCCCTAAGAGATTTTGCTGTCTGTATTTTTTTCTTTGAAATGATGGATATTCAATTAAGAGAGAAATATTGAGTCACAACATTGCTACTTCAGTTTGTTCTCTACCTTCTGTTTTGTGGCAAACTGCCATTTCAGCCCTCCTGCTGCTTTTGTAATGTCTTATCTTGACCAGACATCCCGCGTAGTGTTATGTGGACAGACCCTGGCCCCCGGGTTTGCCTGAACAGCCATGGCCAGAGCTGATTTCATGGTGCCCTTCCTTGTTACTGGGGAGTGGGGCAGCAAGGGGGTGTCTTACAAGAGGTGTGGGAAGCAAAGCACCATCATTCTAGAGTTTGAGCCATGTGGCTATTTTACTAATTGAATTACTCTTTGCAGAAATTTGGGGTGCGGGATAGCCCTACAGTAGGCTGTCCTAGACATAAGCCCAGGATGGGGTAAAGGCCACAAGAAAGGTACAAGGTTGACAGACATCTTGGTTAATTTGATTTTTGCCTCACCATTCACTCTGATCTTGGTAGACTTGCTCCATTTTCAGAAAGAAGGAGGTAGAGGGAACACCTGCTTTGATGTGGCAGATTCTCTGTGAAATTCTTGTCTTTCTCCCCTGAAGCTATTAGCATGTAAGGCCAAAACAGCACAGAATGAAAATAATAATTTATCCTGGAAAAAAAAATGTTATCAGCCTAAGAAAAACTGAAAACACTGGTATAAGAAAAAGCAAAAAAAAAAAAAGTCAGTTGATAGTTGTGTGATTTTTTGTAATGAAATGGCACAAGCATAGCTAAACTTTCACATACCAAAGCTACCCACATACATAGGAAAAGGGTGCAGATCTGAAACTCCTTTAACTATTCATCATTAGTAGAAATAAGCACGTGTGCCACATTTAGAATTAAAAGGGCACAATCAGATTTCCAAAGAGTAATGTTCTCTACGTCTATTGTGATAACAATATTGAGCTCCAATATGCAGTTTCTCATCCTTACAGCACTCACAGATATTAGATAATTAAATCAGTTTTAAAAATATTTATTTTCTAAATTAATCAGGTACTTGCCAAGATTACCCAAATATTGGTCTTATACAGCAAAACCCATACGCTGCTTTTACACTTATCTTCATGTATTTGTCTTCTCAAATGTGTGATTAACTCCAGAGCACTGAAATCTTTTTGATAATCGCTGAAGATGAATGTATCAGGACAATCAGCAGCATATGGAACACAGAATGCTGCCAGATGTTAACACACTAAAATAAAGCAGAACCATCCTTGTACTCCGTATCTCATCTAAAAATAATATACTCATTGACCTTAACCCTATCAAACCAGTCCCATCTCCAAGGTCAAATAAAATAAGAAATATTTATCTTTTATAGAGAGGTTCACAGACTGTACTTGTAGTGTTCAGTGTCATGAAATGCTAGGCATCCCTCAGCCCTACTGCTCTGAATAAAAGATTGGGGTGCTCAGCACCTCCTGCTGGTGCTCAGCACTAGGCAAAATCAAGTCCTAATTGCATACTAATCACCACTTAAAATTTCTGATCACTGTGCATTCCCTTTGTATTTTTTTCAAAGACTATACATGGAAACAAACAACCAGTAAGATTAAAAAGACAGACATATAAACTGTGATCTCTAACACCTACTCCATTTGGTAGAGATCTGCACATTTTTTATGTAGTCTTGAAAAAAATAACTTTAAGAATCTATACTAACACAATATTTTTTTTAAGTGATGACATCAGTGCAGCTTACTGCTGCATCCCGTGACACAGTGGGCCACAGCAGTGAATGACAGATCCTGAGCCTCTTGGCTGCCCCATGTCTTGCAACTATCCCAGAGCAGACTCTGCAAGTGCTCCCATCAGAACAGCCAGAGAAACACAGAAAACACTACGAATATCACATTCGTACTTCTGAAGAGTTCAGGAGAATTCATAATTGTGGTAGTTCTAGTGAACTGGGTAGTCTTTAGTACCAAGTACCTTTGGTATGACTGACAGGGTATGACTGACAGGGAAATGCTTACTGAAGTTCAGAGAGGCTGTTTCATCCCATATATGCCTGTATGCCAGCAGACAGACGAAGCATCGCAGGTGCAACTACAAAGCCACTTTAACACTGCAACAAGTGCTAGCAACTGGTTTGGAGAAGGGCATGAGAGGAATGTTAAGGAGGCACAGCCACCGTAAGTGGTCTCACATTTGTGAGAGGTCAGCTTTCAAAACATGGATATCCTTTTCATTTTCCATTCTGCAACGAAATGTTAAACATGGTGGTGGAGAGGGAAGGGTTTTCAAAAGTAATCAGTGCATGGAGGTACCTGTTATTGTTACTGTATGCGTTAAAGGCATTTTCTATCACAGAAACAGTACCACAAAGTGAGTGCCAAGGATGCCAGTGATGCCAATAGCCTCCTCACAAATGTTTCCACATCCAACCGACGGTGTGTTCGCTGTTATTCTGCCTGCCTAATCGGTGTACTGGTACCTGATAGCGGACGACTGACTAAAGAAATCAAGATTCAACTTACTCCCTGAGGCATGCTGTAGTGCCAGATCAAAGTGCACACATTTGGCATCCTGAAAATGTGATGCCACTGATCTCACTTCTCAAATCTCTGACACAGAAACCTGGGACAATGATCCTCATAAATCAGACAGTATTTCAGTATTTCTTAAAAAAAAAAAAAAAAAAAAAAGGAGGTACAGAATGCTTAGAAGTGAAATCCTAAGTAAAGCTGCAAAAATGAACTGGAAAAGCAACATTAATTTAAAATCTGGTTGTACACAGCATGTTAATCCTAACTTTCATTAGGAAGAAATTGGAGCAGGAAGGGAAAACATTCAGAAGAAAAAAACCCTCCAGGCAATTGGCAAGGGACATGCCAAAGAAACATAGAGGCTTACTTCCTTATCACCCAGCAAGCCCTTGTTATATTTCAATTAGATTTTGAAAAGGGTATCCTCTACTGGTGTGACCAACTGTCTAGCTTGCTGTAATGTCCCATCTGCCATTTTCTATAAAAACTGGTCTCTCATTCTAGCCTTTTAAAACCAATCTTGAGAGATTTTAGCTACCTGCAGGCATCTCTGGGCAGACGAACAAGTGAAGTTGGCTGCAGACATCGTATAGAACCAAGATGCCAGAAGCCACGGGGTCATCTGCTCCTGTTCCTTCCCTCGTGCCACAGCTCAGCTGCACCTACACCGTTCCCATGTGTTGGTCCAGCCCGTTATTAAACACAACAGAGCCTAAGATATTTTGGACTTACTATTGTTTTCCGCTTCATTGCTCTCTTTCCTTTATGCTAATCTGTCCCAGTTTTCTTCCAAAAGTGAGGACAACAGCTTGCAGGAGGGGGAGAGAGGGAATAATCCTTCCTCACCTCCCCAGCACTGAGGCACACCTCCCTCAGCTCCCCTCAACTTGTCTTTGATGTCCTCACAAATGGCAGGATTGCCAGGTTTGTATTTTAAAAAATGTGGTCACTCATGCTCCAGCTTGGAGACTGCCATGTGCAGGAGAAAGGTCTGAAGAATAAACATCTTGGGGAAATGCATTAATTAAAGAGGTGTTTATAAATAAATACATAAAAATAATAATTACTAACATATAAGAACCTTTTATAAAAAAAAAATCTTCTGTGCCTTTCAGATATACATAAAAATAAAATGTCAAAAAAGAGATAGAAAATACTAATCTGTGTCAGGGATATTTTAAATTATAAGACATTTTTTCAGAGTGAATAATATACATAAACTATGATGATATCTCAAATGCTATGTAGTTTATTCTAAATGCATCAGTAGCATTCAGACTGCTATCCTTCCCTTAGAGCATACAGAGAAAGAATATTATTTTCTCCATGTAAAACTCAATTACTCCCTAAGTATGTTAAAAGACCTCAGATAAAAAATATGAAAATAAATGATTGTAACTATATTTAATGTTTCTGAACTTGTGAAACATTCATGTAAATATGTTGAAATATTTTCCCCTTTTCTCTAGTCTGTGGAATACACGATAAAATGCATTAGTGAAAAAATATCGGGCAAAACTTTATTAATGCTAAGTTATTTAAGATGGGATATGAATGTGAGACTATCAAGTCTGATGATGATGTGCATGTAATTTAGAATTGCTGCAGCCTTCCCACTGCCGCAGGTGGTCTGGGACTGCCAGGGAGGGCAGGGATGGCCAGCCGTGGTGAGTCCTGCACGCTTCGCAGCAGAGCCCTAATGGTTGGAGCTGATCATCTTTACAGCTCCCCTGCAGCCTGTGGAGTCACCATGGGACTAGATTGATGAACTTGTTCTCCGGGCTTGATAAATGAGGCCCAGGACATTTACAAACCTCACTCAGCACTTAAGATCTCAGGCCACGCTCTGTGTCGCCCATAGTTTGGTGGTGCAAAGTAGATCTGCTGCATCTGGAAAAGGATAAGTTTTGCTTCTGGCTATGTGATACTACAACATCATTAGAAAAGCCGCTATAGCTGAATGGAGTGTAAAGTTCAACAAAATTACAGTATTTCAAACACAGCTCTGATTTTTAGGACCTAATAACACAGTGTTTTCTTTATACTAGAAGGTGCTGTTCTTTTATATGCTTGCGAACACTGACATTGTACACCTACAGATGTATGTATAAATATATATATTTACTATACTTATTTTTTTATATATATAGATGTATGTATTAACAGAGACTATGCATACTGTGCTAACTATACTTGCTATAAATATTTCTTTTCTATTCAAAACATTAAAATACATACTTTTACAAAATGTAGTTAATTTGGCTGGTTACAAAATAACTAGAAATACGTTTTCTTTCAATCAGTCTTGAAAATGAATGGGTTATTTCTCTTACGCCTATTCAGACACAAATGAAACTGATGTTTGGAATTTCGATTATGCCATCATGCTGTGCAGAAGTGAGCAGCAAGCTGCCATTGTCTTCACTGAAACCACAGGTCCATTCCTTTACTCAGTCATTTTTTTCATTTAAATGAAGATGGACAACAGTTTCAAGTTTTGTTATTGCTACAGTGATAATGTACAAAAAAGAGAGTGATATATAGTTCTGCACTTTTATTAGCACATACAAATTTTGACACCAGCAAATGGTGCATTTTCTTTTCACACTGAAATTTCATCTACAGCACACTTGATTCCAAACAACTGCCCGCTTTGCCTCCACAGGTCTTATGGAAAGCATCCATTGATGTTTTCATAACCACATGTATGTCCACACACGCTGTCTGGACAATTTGCTGAGTGCACACAGGTGCTACCACTCCATACACAAGAGCATCATGGTGCTCCCCTCCACTAACAATGGCTCCACTAAGGCTAACTACCCCTGGGCAGACATAGCTTTACATATTTTCCCCAGAGAAACCCAGGAGCATCCAGGATGTTTTATTCTTCTAATGGTCAAAGAGAGAGCATAAACCCGCAAGTCTCTCAGTTCAGAGCCCCTCCTAAGCACCAAATTCTTGCTTAACAATGCAAACATCTGTGCAGACACAAGCATCTTCATAGCTTTATGTTCCCCTAAAATTATGGAGCTAGATTTTCCTGTACTTGTTCTATGGATGCTACACTAAGTGTCAACATTTTAGAAACTGAATTTTATTTCGCAGTAAAAAAAAAAGAAAAAAGTGTTGTTTAACATATAGTGAGAAGAAAGTTATTTAAAAAATGCCTGAATATTTAAATCTGGCATTTTATATCAGCTTAGCATAAAATAATACATATGTTTCATAAATAAGAAAAAATATCTTTACAAAAAGTATGAATTTTAAAAACTACCTCAGAAGACAATATTAATGTTATATTCCTCATCATGGATGTTGAACTCTTGCCTGTTAGGTGTACTGAGCTATATGAACAACTTTAAAAGGAGCTAAATCAATTCCTTCTCTCACTCGTACTTCTTAAATAGGACTACACCCCATTCTACAAGTTGTGTTATGAATCTGGCAAAATCAATAATAGCAAAATAAATGCTTGAGGTTTAAAGCCTATGGTACAGAGAAGGCTAGACTAGATGACCATAGCCTAGTAGCACAAGAATACGTTGCTACTCAGAGGTCATTGCAGTGGCAGTCTCTAAATTTAACATGTAAGACAGTTTAACAGTGTAATACATGATGCAGTACATATTATCTTCTCTCTGCTTTTCCCCACATCCTAAAACAGAAGAGCCTGGCACTCACAGCTGGCGTCTCCCTCTGTTTCTGCTGAACTGAATTTTCTTGCCCTTTTTTCATCCTGGGCTCCTGTCCCTGCCCCATCTTTTCCTCTCTCAGCTTTCATCTGCTCCAGTTTTCAGCTGCTGCCTAGAAAACCTCCCTGGGATGCATTCCCCCTTTGAGAAGCATCCCCTTACTGAAATGAAGCTTGCTGAAATGGCACAGATAGTTTATTGAGTTTTCCATCAGCTTAATGAAAATGATTGGTAGTATCTATTACGTAATTATGCGAGTATTCAGATAAAAGTCTGTTTAATGGACATGCTTATAACAAGTACCAAGTAACTGATTTATTTTTTAAAACCTTTCAAAGTGACCAGTTGTTATTTCTTTACAAATGTGAAGTTCTGCTGTTTGACAAACAGGTGTCAAAGTGAACCATGGGTATGTGTCATTGTAAAAAAAGGGCTTCAGTCAAGGGAAAGAAGCTAAAAAAAGAAAAGAAAATGATTTTAAATGAAAATTTCCACATCATATTAATGTATCTCAGCTTTTAAAAATGTTTCAGTTTGTCTGAAGTAGTCGTCACTGATGCTTGTACAGTGCATTAGTGCACCACCATAAGTGTAATGCAATTTGCCATCTAGAAGTGCTGCTACATTAAAGTCTCTCAGTATTTGGGAAATAAGTAAGTGTTTTCAAGCTACAGTTTTAAACGTGGAGAACCTGACAATAAGAACAATAAAAATGAGAAAGGAATGCTTTTGGAGTCACTTTAAGGTACTGAAAGGTAAAAGAACAGCATATTAAAGATTAGAATCAAGGCTTGTGACTCAATGTACTATTTTTGGTAATGAAACATAAAAATGACTCTGTACTAATAAGAGCCCAAATCCCCATTTGCAGGTAAATGCCTAAAGATAAAAACTGCCTTACACATTTCCGTGTTGAAACAAAACCAGAGACAGCCTGTCACAGGCTGCCGCTCTCAGTTGCCGTACAGAACCTCCAACCAAGTGCCCAGCACACTCTCACACTGCAACTCTGGAGATTAAAAGTTGCTGGCTACTACAGATATGAGGGTTTTGACCTGCAGTGACCAGTCACAGATTAGCGAGTGAATAACTTAACTGCATTTTGAACCTTGGCTCCTCAGCCCCTCACAGCACTACCCAATCAAACTGTTTCGTGAGGATATCTTCCAGGAGAAGTGTAGCTTTGGCGCTGAACCTCCCAGATCCCATTAAAGGGTCTCTGCTGTATCCCATTGCTCGCCTGGTCCAACCCTGCACACTTTCCTCCCACGGATTCCTGTCACAGCCATGTTGAATCCTCTTTTCCTTATCAGGCTGATACAGGCCTGCACCACCCGCTCCTCCTTATGACAAGACTACAAGAATGGGGAACAGGATCCAGATGCTCATTGTTTTGCTTCACAAAACCCTGCCATGGGCACAGATTAACACCAAAAACTAGATGGCTGCAGCCAAAGGAAAACACATCTCAGAATGCCTCCACTCGATTACCGGAGCGATGGCATCATCCACGGCTTGACGTTCGTCATGGGCTACGTGGTCCTGTGCCACTTCTTGAGAAACACTGAATGCAGTCAGGAACCGCTTGAAATATTCTTTTGTTTCAGGGAAACAGGGAAAATATTTGCAGCTGGGAAAAGCAAACAAATTGCTTTTTCTTAAATAAGCTGCTAGTGACTTCAATTAGATCTGCATACGTGCAGCAGCTACTCCTCAAGTAGTTTGTATGATCAGCCTAGACTGGCCTTCCATTCTTCTCACTGGCCTGTTCACATTATATTTGGCATGTGTACAAACACACTTCACTGTTAAAGACAGGAACCACAAGATATGGGGTGCCATCTTAGAAATATATTACTGTCTGCTTTTAGGTACCCAGGAACTGCTGTATTTTTAGTGATGCAGCAAGGTACAAAGTTGGAGCCTTCCTGGTAAAAGTAGAGATCATTTTGATTTAATCATGTTGTCTTCCTTTAGAACTGAATTCTCACCAGCTGTAGGTAAAAAAAAAAAAAACAACAGTATTGCACAAAATTCTTCATGTGTCTGTCAAAAGAGCAATACTACTTCAAATCTCAAGAAAACGTGGAAATATGTAGCTGATCTCTTTCTAGCATAAAACAAGAGAACAAGCTCTTATTTCAGCAGTACACTTTCTAGGCTTGAAAAGGTGTCTTTTTTATTCTTTCAAGAAATCTCTTCCATTGTATTTCTGTTGAAGTCCTGTGCAATTAATACACATTTTTGTCACATGAAAGTATGACAGTTTTTTGTTGGTGGTGGTGGTTTTTTTTTCCTGATCAGTAAGAGAAGGCAATGCAAAAAAAAAATACCCTGTTTTTTCCCTACTGGCATCAGAATACCATCATGCTTCCATCTGAAAACACTGATACTTCATTTTCTTGGGACTATCAACTTATGTCTGCAGCAGAAAGGAAGTGGAAGTGTAAAGAAATGGAGGACAATAACCTCTGTGTCCAATTGTGCACACAGATACAAAGACCAGAATTGCGCCAGTTTGGCAAAATTACAGGAGCGGATCATTAAAACCATCTAAATAGGAGATCTATCACTAAATATAACTATCTAAACATATATATATAAGTATTTAGATAACTATATATGAAGTTCTTAAATTCATATTAAAATAAGAATTGAATGCCTAGAAATTTTTTAAGATCCAATACTCACTGTTTGTTCTTAAAAAGCAACATTCTTAAGATTTTTGGTGTCTGCAAGCAGGGTTGTTTAGCAACAGTAATAGTAATACAATGGGGTAAGTTATTTTGTAAAGTGTTTTGAACCCTTTGGAATTCATGAGTAAGTACTCTCTGATTCCTAGATGAGAAAAATTAAGAACATGATTAGTCATTGAGCTACCTTGAGTCTGCCATTAAAGTTTAAGTATCCTGAAGTCCTGATAGGGACCTTGCTTCACCACATCTCCCGACAGTGCTGTGGCACTGCAGATGCAGTGAACAACTGCTATTCCTATTGTAATTGCGAACAGCATTTAAATCATTTTTGTTCAAGTTACTCAACCCTCACCTATTCTGAGATGTATATTGTTAATATACTTCAAGACAGAAACTTGAAAGATCTAAAAAGTATTTGACATCTGGCATGGTGACTTAATTAATTACTATGCTGAATTAATTAGCTTGCTTCATCTCCTGAGCCAACAGCAATGAGTCTGTATTCAGCACCACAGTACTGCTTAAATACGAAGCATTTCCATAGGATATTACCTGTACAGATTCTATACAGTGCTAAGTGAAAGGATAGTAAGTAAGCTGTAACTGTTAGGTAAATGAATCCTGTGAGGCGGTGTGTCATATTGCTAACATTAAAAATTAGTAAAGTCAGGTAAAATACCTGTGGTCAACCATCAACTTAATTTCCAGCAGAGAGACCAGCTGCAAATATTGTGATATTTACTCACCTGAGTTTCACCAAATTTTTCTTTCCTTTCCTCTCTATACCAAAAATTTGCATTAAAGCTTTTTCTCCAGGGATTATTTGATGTTTATAACAGTGTGATGGTTGAAGTTCTCATTCAGAAATGAACTAAACCTGATGTCAGTTGCTGATGTGAAGGTTTGATTGAATTCTACGGAGGCAAGGTTTTACGCAAATGAGCTTACCAAAACAGATATAAATAACTTAAATAAACAAATACAACTCCCCTTATGAAAAACAGAGGACGTATGCCAGTGAAAAAAGTAATCAAACGTGTCAGGCAAACAGAAAGATCGTAAATAAACCAGAATCATTAAAAAAAAAAAAAAAAAAAAAAGGAAGAAGAAGAAGAAGAAAGATATGCAGAAGCTGGCACTGTGCACTGTGTTTGTGTTGCTTAAACAGTAAATTAAAGATCTATCAAAAGGTTTAAATTTCTTTACACAGCATTTTCAGGTAACAAATGCAGAACTGCAGGAAACACCTGATATTTGAGAAAAAAGAAACTACTTAGAATCACAGAATAATTCAGGGTGGAAGAGACCTCTGGAGGTCATGCAGTCCAAACTCCTCCTCACAGCAGGGCAAACTTCAAAGTTAGATTCAACTTCGAAGTTAACTCAAATTCCTTGAGATCATATCCAGTTCAGTTTTGACTATCTCAATGGATAGAGATGCTCAGGGGACAAAACAATATTGCTAAGGACTTCATTTATGTTTACAGGAACTTTTTCAGATTTCAAAATGTATTTATATTAGTAGCATAACAAAAGTAAAACATTTCACATGTCAGCAAAAATAGACTTTATGGTTTTTAATTAGACAAGAAGCAAAGGAGTATTTTTCCAGTTTAGTGAGAAAAGTCCTTCTGAACATTTTTATCCCACATCTCTCTGAACTAGGCTGGGAAAGTTGCTCCACCTAATCATAATCACTAAACTAAAAAGTCAGCTCTTCTCACTGTTTTGAGAAATTGTCTCACTACAATTTCATTAAAAAACAAATTAGCTAATTGTTTTTGTTACAGCAGAAGTGGTATTTGCCCAAATTTCAAAGTAATAGCAGACCTTAATATATGCCTGTGCTACTGAAGGAGAAGCAAGCTCCTGCCAGAAGGATTGCAGTTGCTCTACCTCTGCTTCAGAATATAAAAATGAAGCAATATAATCAATTGCTGATATGTCACAAATTGATCCTAAAGATATCCAATAATGATAACTTTCATAATGTAGGATCAACCAACATCATCTCCTATATTTTAACAATATCTGCAAGTCTTATATACCTGAAGAAGTGGTAGAAGTGGAAAGGGCAATAGGGTAATTGCATGGAACTTGAGGAGAGTAGCGATGGTGGAATCTTAGAAAAATATTTGAATTGCAAGTAGTTGTCACAAATGAAATTTTATGAAAAACTTTTTGAGTCTGCTAATGGACTACGAGACTAAGAATAAAATAGATGAAGAAATAAAAATGAAATAGATGAAGAAGAGAAAATGGAGACAGGTATTCGAATTTTCCATTTTCCCTTTTCTAACAATAAGAAGCTTTGAGCGTCCACTACTTTTGAAAATCCATCCTTTATTGAGGTGACTGAATGGGAAATCTGACCTGGGTTGGGAATACTGAACTCCAGGAAACTTAGACAAAGCTTCTATGTCTCTTTCTGTAACACCTTGTGATTAATAAACTATGTCAGAGTCTATTAAACACCAAGGTGTTAAATCGCTAGTATATACTCATAACAGTATAATGCATCACTGTATTTTTAATAGGCATGTTTATAGAAAGAAACATATCCCGCAAGCGTTAGAAACAGAACTCTAACATATAGGAATAGGTTCTCCAGGGAGGAGTTAAAGGCTTTCAGTTTCCCCCTTTTCCCCAGGTCCACATATGCCCTCTATCATGCTCCCCCTGATGCTACTTTAGTAACTCAGCACTCCCCACTCTCTTCAGGTTCTCCAACGGCAGAACAATATCCCCAACACTGGGAAGTTTAGCTTCTCAGTTTACAGCAAAGCAGTGTCTGCCCCAAATGTATGTAATACACTACTGTGAAATAGTTCAGTGGGACTTTATGTTAATGCATTCATGCAAAGTCTGTAATAGGAACCAGTGATCGAGTTGAAAATAATGGTTCTTTAGTAGTATCCTGCAGGGCAATGCATATTCCAAGATGGCCTAAAACTCTTCTTCTAGAGATATTCTTTTTTTTTTTTCATTAAGGGATCACCTTTCCAGACACTCTCAGAAAATTGATCTGAACTATATAAAAATAATATTGACGCTCAGGTTTAAAACTGATACAAATAAAAAATGAAAAGAAGACCTAGGAATGACAATGATTTTCAGCACATGGAACTGAGGTCACCAAAGTGTTACTTATAAGTAATATGGCCCACATACCTTCTGCAATCAGCATAATATTTAAAAAGGCTAATTAACAATATATTATATGACAGGTGACTTTCAATATCTTCCAAAATAATTTTAATCTGCCAGAATATCTCACTATGTTCAGCAACCTTGCTAATGAGTCAAATTTGATGAATTGTAGCCTTAACTAATATAGCTATTTATTTTCTATACCATCCATTAATATAAATGAAAAATTCAGCTATTAATGCTATGAAAAACTTAGAAAGCCACTAAAAGTCAGATAGCGTTACTGAAAGGCAGCAGCTTGGTTCAGCAAACAAGGAAGCGACACCTCCCTTCTGCTGTAAAATAACAAGTTGAATATTGTTAACCTGTGCTCCACATAACTTTATGTGGACGGTTGCCATAGGCGAACTAGTTGGAAAAGATCCAGATACCACTGTCCGCGAAAGCCAACAATGCCTGTTTTTCAAATGCTCCGGATGGGCAATAACTCAGGCTATTTCCCCACAGACTGCACCGTGCCGCGGCGAAGCGTCTGGGAGCGTGTACATACCAAGGTGTTATTGTTCAGGTCCATCTTCCCAGCGAACGGCCCCCACGTTGTTCCGACCGGAAGCTGCTGCCGGCTCTGGATCTTGCGCTCCCCATCCTTCTGGACCACCTCCAGCTCTCCTGCGAACAAAGAGAACAAGAGGTGCTTAGAGCACTTTCACTCGTGCCCTGACAACAGCCACCTCCGTTTTCATTGTTGCAGGGTTTGGAGGACGCCAGAAACGAGCATTAATTACACTTGTCTGAAAAAACAACCGATCAGGTCATCCTGCAAAAGAAAAACAAACTTTTTCCTTGCAGTTATATTCAAATGTGGTTTAGAAAGTCCCTTTTCTTTCCTGCATCTTTTCACACACAGTACAGTCTGAAGGCATTTTTATTCAGAAGAGTGGTTTCAAGAAAGTTCTTAAGAAATGAGGAGGAGGGGGAAGATGATAGCTGGAAGTGCAACAGCATGCACCCTAGTGCGTGAACCTCCTCGATCCATTTGGCTGTCAAAAGACCGCATTCTGAAGCATTCAGTTCCTAAAAACTTTAGAGACATACCTCATAGTGATAGAATCCAGTGCAACTCCACTGATCTTGAAGAAACTACTAGAAATATTTACTGAATTTAAAAAAGAAATATTTTGAACTAAGTGAGGTTTTACAGGCAGTAACAGTTCAGAGTTAGCTCCCCCCCACCCCCCCCCGCCCCCCAACTTAACTTGTTAGACTGAGGTTTTAACACAAAATATGTAAAAGCAATGAGGGCTAAAGAGAGTGATTTTTTTTTTTTTAGTGTGTACTAATTATTCATTTTTCATATGCATATTTTATTTTTGAAAGTAAGGACTTCAAAATTAACCCCTAAAAGTGTTACAGTCATTCACTTAAACTTTTCTGATTTTTTACTTTATTTTAGGATAAAAAAAAAATACTCCGGACCTTTTTCATTGCAAAGCAGTCTCCTCAAGAATTCTGTTTTCCTATGAACAGACATTACAGTGTAGTAACAGCTATGTTCATATACACAATTTCAATATTGTTCTTTATAACAATTCAAATAAATTCTGCTTTCCAACTTTAAGGGGGGATGAAACATAGTAAGGGGGACTGATCTGGGAAGTGCCATTGCACTTCCCAGCTTTGACCTTCCCACAGGCAGGCACAAAAGCTGAAAATCTTCTGCTGTCCCCAGGACCAGAAGAACTCACACCACTGTGCTGCAGCCCATGTACTAAATCCTGCTTCCCTTCCCACACCTCTCAGATGCAGCTGCAATTCCTGCCTTTTGTAGCAGCACATCCCTTCTCAACAACTCTCCCCCAAAGCAGGACTCTGCTTTTGCACAAACAGTGGGAAGTCCAACTATGCAAGAAGTAAACTCGTCCCAGATTTAGAGCTGGCAATTGCTGAGAAATTAACCTTGGGCCGGAGGAAGTGAGTAACTCCTCCTGGCTTGCAGGCAGTCTCCACAGACTTCCCCCAACAAACCATTCCCATGAACGCCTGGATTTATGCTACTGCCAGACGGCGAATGTTCTCCTTGTCCACAGGAGTTAATCTTGACCATTTTCCAAAGAGGAGACTTGGCTCCATCTTCCATTTCCAAGCGCAGAAATCTAAATTTCACCTCTGAGTGTTGCAGATTACAAAACTACTCAAAATTGTGCATCAGGTCCTTCTTGCAAACTGGAACAAATCTAGGAAATAGAGCTGTATCACATGACAAAAGCTTGCATGCATGCGGGTGAGTTCTCATCATGACAGGGCTGTGACAGTTTAAATGGCAGTATATAAGCAGCAAAGCTTATGGATTTATTATATATCATTTACACATGATATATATGCATTCATATACATGCATTTTTCCCTCTCACAGAAAAAAAGTCACAAATTGTATGGACTTTAAAAAATATCTTTGTATGTTAATTACGGAAGATGGGAATCTTTCTGGTACTACAAAGCAACATGTTGATCACTTACAAAAGCTGCAACATTTTATTTCTACATAGGGATGAAAACTGTAGTATTAGCTTGCTTTTACTCACTAAAAAACAGCTATGTCTACGGACATGTCACATTTAACTGATACCAGAGGAATCATGAGAATCTTTGAAAACCCTTTTAAAAAATAATTCAGCCTCCCTTTCTGCCACTGACATTTTTCATTTGAAAAGAGTTCAGACACAGTCAAACAGTGACTCCTTATCTGCACCTGTGGATTTACAAGCAGGCCTGTCTTTTAATGGATTAAGAACGACAAACTTAGGGCAGATCATCCAGTGATATCCAAAAGCTACCTAAGTTTTAAGGTACACATCATTACACTTTATATTTTAAGTAAGATTAATAACATGAATCTAATATCTGATAAGTATTTCAGGTTTAAGGCAGACATAAAAATGAGACACCATTTTCCAAAAGTGTATTTTTTCTTCCATTTGATAATTGAGTAAATTAATACAGATTCCTTCTCTCTTTTATTCCCTTTTGTTAGAGTCCCACATTGTAGTTTGGGCAATACATTCCAGCATGTATTAGTACATTGAAGTGCACTGCAGGTGGGGCAGCATCATGCAGAGTTGTACTGAAGCTGTTGTATTTCCCCCTCCATCAAGACCACCGTAATAGAGAGAAGCAGATTGACAATAGGGTTACAAAAGGTTTTGCTTCATAACCTTCCCTTGATCATAGTTTTCTAAAAAAAATAAATTTCTCTATGGTCACCATTACCAGCAGCCATTTTAACATCATGTGTGTACATGAGTTTTAGAGCTGGGAAAGCACAACTTGCTCAAGTGTCTTGGCAAACACACATGTTTTGGCTACATTCATGCAAGGTGCAGCACATTACAGTTTGATCCTTAACAGAGATTATTGTCACTGAAAATCTTTATTTTGGAGGAAAAAATAATGCTAAGAGAATGTAAGATATAAAAAAATACTGAAAAGTGAGGTCTACAAGCATCTGCTAAGATTATTTTTTCCTATTAGATCCTGCATCTTCATCCCTTTTGTAAAATCACTGTATATGCTCCTTTGTCTGCACTAAGCAGGGGCAGGTCAGAGGTTGGTACAAGGGGTTGTAAAAGAATGATTGCAAATGTCACTATTAAAAATCTTCTGATGAATTCTGTTGACCACTGAGCAAGGAGCCTGAAACTTTTCTGTATTCTTTTACAAGATTTTGCTCCTCTGAAATTTCATATTACGTAAGTGGTATCAAAACTGTGGTGACAGATTACATTAGGAAAAGCAAGAGTGGCTGAGATTTCATTGCCCTCCCATAACTTGCAGCAAGAATTGCAAAATCTCAGCTGGCACTGACTCTTCACAGGTGTCTGGCCACGGAAAATACCAACAGTGGGGAGAAAAGGGAAGTAAAGGATGAAAATTCTAAACACTGTAAATTCTAAACACTGAAAGTTCTAAACAGCTAAACTGTAGGGAGTTTCTAGTGACCCATAATTGCAACAGACCACCTCAGTATTGAACACTGAACATAATGTTTCTTCCCTTAACAGCAAATTATAATAAACAGTATTCATATACACACACCTGGAATAAAATATGTGATATATTTCATGATTCCTTGGGCAAATCAGAGAGGCAGTTGTACTTTTCTGCTTTCATCCTACACCCATCAACTGGCCTATTGAAAAGGACAGCAAGAGGCATAACAAAAGTAGCACTAAGAAATATAAGCAGAGAGGAAGTAGTGCCCTGCTTTCAGTTTTTGCAAGTTAGGCAAAAAAAAAAAAAAAAAAAAAAAGACTTGAGACATTCCATTTACTGATATTTACTTCATTTTTCCTTGCTACAAAGTTGTGGTGTTTTTTGTTGTTGTTGCTGTTTGTTCATTTTATTTATTTATTTATTCATTTTCTTTCCCAGCTTATTCTTCAGGAACACACTTATTTCCAGCTTGCTGAGTAAGTTTATACAAAATATTTGAGACACATAGTATGGGCTAATCAATTTTGGTAAAAGATAATGCTGTTAGTGCTGTGGGCTGTTTCTCTTATCTTGTTGATGTAGCATACTTTTAAAGTCTGTGATTACTCAAAGACTTATGATAGCTGCACTGTAAAAGAAGCCCCAAGTCATGACTCACTAGCACAGCTAGAAAACATCCCATGGCTTTTAAGATATTAGGCCACCTTGGTGGATACAAAACCAGAATGAAAGGACTCAATTTAGGATTCTTTTCTTACATATACATATTGTCTTAGGGATGACACACAAGGCTTGCATAAAACAGAAGGTAGAGGAGCCAATTTAACTTTGTCTTCTTTTAAAGCAAAATTATGATCATTTTAAACAATCCATGTGTCATGTAGATGAACCCAACAACAGCTTTTGGCCCTTAACAAAATTTGACCACAGTTTGAATACCAGAATAATTCAACTATAAATAGCATTGTGAACAAAACCATTCTGGCTCTCATCCATCTGCCCACATTCTGGAAGAAGAAACAAAGGAGTCTGAAGGTGAATGATCAGCTAAGTTTTAGGGGAGAAAAAGGGAACTACTTTGTTCAGAAATAAGTTTATCCAGATTTATAAATGTTTAACATTTCTAACCAAGTCACTGATGGCTTTGGCAGTAGTAGATTTTTTGTTTGTTTGTTTTTGTTTTATCAGGAATATCTTTCTAAGTGGTATCAGTTAAAAAGAATGAGAAAGTTCTTTTTCTGCTATAATTAGAGATTGGTTATTTGACATCATGGGCCTCTACCAATTTCCACCAGCAAATGGTTCTATCTTTGCATATTTCCTATGCGTAGCCACCTGGCTGTGTTAATGAATGTTTTTGCACTGCAGAGAAATTGTATATGTTGTAATTTCAAACAAGGACTGCTCTGAAGTCTTAGTGAGGGAGTGAAAAACACTCTCATAACTTCTTAAGTAAGCATGGCCCAGCTCAGATCCCAAGATCTGCCTGCCTTGCTGCGTGCACAGGAAGAATCTGCAATTAATACTGGAACAAACTAATATGTGTATTTTTGCACACAGCAGTTCACAGACAGCAGAGAATTATCCCATTTCCACTTACAGGGTTCTTAACAAGGTATTTCTGATATGAAATGCTCGTACGCTTGCTTGGCAGACATAAACTGCGTTATTGAGATACCTCCTCTAAATTCTCCTCCCTCAATTTTCAAGTCTCTGAGACATAACACACACTAAACTACAGTTTTGAACATAAACTTGAAATATGGCATTCTCTATTCAAGTACTCCAGTCAAACCCTGATAAATCAGGCTGGCCATGCAGTGATCTTATCCTTTCTGACTCTTTAATAAATCGAACCTTGCAAGTTCGCGCTGTTGGAAGTTGTCACTAAATGAAATTGTGACCTTATCCGATGCGTGAACTTATCCTGCTGACAACTACATTTATTGTGTGGATAAGAATTTGGGGGGGGGGGGGGGAGGAAGAGAGACTTTTGATAATTGTGATTTTAGCCATATGTAACTCTCACAGATGGGATCTTTTTGATGTTCCATTAATGATTTGCCTACGATGAGACTCTAGTCTGGAAAAAATGTGCTTCATAGGTAAGTGGTAGGGGAACTGGCAAGCAGCATTAGAAGTGCACAAAGAGGCACTGGCTGACAGCAGAGAATCAGAAGCTATTAGCCTAACACAAAGAGCTTTGAATTAGCTTGTAATTGCACTGGGAAAGATAACATAATGGAGGTGGCAAAACAGAAACATTCTCTTTCCACAGAACACATTCCATAGCCCAAAACTCTAAAACAAGTAACTGAGAATCTGAAGCAATAACCCGAAATGTGCTAAGCCATGGCACTTCTTGAATGAATGGATGAATGAACGAATGAATGAATACTGCATCTGCTTCCAGCACTGGCTGGAAAGCTGCCACTGCTATTGTGGAAGAGGGTTGGCTAAAACAGCAATTCACATGGCTATGTTTTGAAAATAGCCAACCATCTAACATCACCATGTTTGTTTGTCAGGGATTTAATACATCCTTTTACCTAATTCAGCCCACGAATGAGTGTGAGCTCACATCTCTCCACAGCTGGTAGCACTGCACCCAGTCTCCAGCACACTCACTCTGAAATGAGAAGATCTGGGAGGTTTCAGGGTAAAATCTGTTTTGCAGCACAAGTTTGCTGTGGGATGCAAGTGCTGTAACTATCTTACTATAAAGACTCACATACATATGAGACAAATTCACACTAGAGTCCGAAGAGTAACAGACTAAATTACAATCAATCTTGGAAAGAAGTTTTTGTTTCCTTTGCAATGAAAATTGCATTTGCAGGGCCTTGATTAAAGAAAAAAAAAACTTATTTTCATTGTCCAGAAGCAAAGGTAAAATTGAATTTTGCTGCCCCAAAGAAGAGAAAATAGGGCCAGGCCACTTTTAAGAAAGAAGGATGGAAGGAACAGCAGACTTGGGGAAGCTGAGAGAACAGCTCTGGAGAGTCATCCTGGAGGGAGGGTTGCTATTCTGCTGCCGCTGTTTCCAGTGAAGGGCTTCTGAACTGAGCAGCCTTCTTCCTTTCTTTGATGTCACTGCAAACCCCAATAAATTCCTCCCCAACCCCATTCCTCCCTGGTCCTATCCATTCTAAGGAGTAAGGTCAACAAGACATTTTAGAACGATGGCTGTGTGTGGTTCAGACACAAGGATAACCCACAGGTATAACCCACCTCTCTAAGCAACCACTCTCCTTTGCCTATACTTAGAATTAGGTCCAGATAGCAAACATAAAGCAGGAGAAGTTGCTACCTGCTGCTTCATTCCTAACTGAGCTGCCTAACATTGCTCCACCTTGCCAATGCTGCCACAGGGCAGCTGTGCACTTTAGGCAAGGATGACAAAGGAAGAAGCTTCTCCATCCTCTGTAACAAAATCCTTACTGTTCACTACCTGTCTTTAGGGTCTTGAAAGTCAGAAGTAGTTTCTTTATCTCTCCTACCTGCTGCTAGTAGTGCAAATGGCAGAGAGTGCAGGTGCTATCCTTATCTTCAACAGCACTGTCCTACAATGGACAATAAAGAGAAGGAAAGAACATTCTGAAAGTGAGGGTAGGGAAAGAATAGACAAAGATATTCAGAAAGAAAAAAGAAAAAAAAAAAAAAAGAGCATGGAAAGAGGAAAACAGAAACAAACAACAAAAACAAGTCAAGAGAGGGGGAGTCTAAGGAAGGAACCATTTGAAGTTTCGAGTTGGGTCTGCTCAGGATACAAAGACTCAACCTGAAGACATGGGAACAGAAGATATTCAGGAAACAGAGGGAGGCAGAAACCTTGCAGGAGTGAGCAAACACATACATACTTCCAGGCCTGAAAACTGGCCTATTAAACGTCTAAACCATTCTCTACCTCCAAGTAGCCAGATCATAATAGTTTAGTGCAGGCAACATTATTTTTATTTATTTATTTATTTATTTATTCTGAGAAATAGTTTCATTACTGATTATTTAATACACACTAGGCTCTGGCTAATACCACCACACTGACACAGTACTCCAGCTTTTTTACTGGGACATTAGGTGTAGGTACAACAGATTCCCAACTGCAATGCAGAGCTAAACTCAGTGATGTGAAGGTGCATTATACCTCACAACACAGGCACAGTTTTCAGAGACCACAGTTTCAAAAGAAGTGTATGTACTGACACTTCAAAAATAAAAATTTGTACTATATATGTAAATTATTTACATGCTTATGTAAATCCAATACAAAAGAAACAGTCTTACATTCCTATAGCACCTCACACTCCTATAATGCATGGAATTTAGCAGGAACACAAGATCTCATATCAGGTTAGAAAAGCACAGACCTACAGCGGTGAACACATCAATTTGAAATGACAATGCAACTTCTGAATTTCAGGGTGCCGGCACTGTTAATTAAAGAAATGCTAAACAGCAGAGAAATTGAATAACTACTAAGGGTATAGTTAGTAGAAACCCACATAATAATTGTCCATCAAACATGTCATGAAAATTGTTTTCAAGGCTTAAGCTGAACTATTACAAAAAGTACTGTTTTCTTCTTGTTAGTTAGGAAGGAGTACATGAAGGACACTGCAGCTAGAGTCTGCTTAGCTTCTTAGCGGAACAATCTTACACAGCTGTATAGACTTTTTCTTTATTTGGGCTGATTTGCTAAATTTATAGAAACCTATTCAAAGGAGGAAGTGAAAAAGACAAGCAAGTTAAAGATATTTACACAATATACTCTAAGAAATGTCAATGATTTGTTCACTTGTTTCCAAGTCTACAGTTCATTTCAGTTTCTCAGCAAATTCCTTAAAATATGAAAAATATTCTGTTAATATCAGCATCTAGTCTACAGACAGGCAACATTAATGCAGCCTGTTCTATGCACTTCCATATGCTGACACACTGAGTTCTCTTTCCCTGACAGAATCCCAAAGAAAAGGCAGTGCTTGCTCACTCTTCCAGCTACTGACCGCAACAAAGACATTGCCATGTCCCTAAATTTGTGGTTGCCTTGTGTTCAAGAAATTGGAAAGAGGGTGACTGCACCCAGGAGCATACTAGGGACAGAACTACAGAAGGCTAGAGCCAAAGGGGTAACTGGTAAAGAAGAAAAGATCCTTTTATCTTTTCAATCATCTTAAAAAAAAGAAAAAAAAAAAACACGAAAGTTTGAGGTACATTCTGATTTATGGATGGTTCTCGACCTTACTCCACTGGCTGTGACATAGACATGCAATGCACAGTGCTCTAATCCCACATAATGAGACAACACGACAAGGAATCTATTCAAATAACTTCAACATGCTCAGGTTTCTTCAGCTCTAGACACAAATAGTTGCAAGTGAAATTTCAGATTTTTCAATGAATAAAAAGGCCATCATGGTGAAATCCTGACCCTAACACGAAATCAGAAGTAACTAGGTTTAGCTTTGAGTCTGCTCCACTGCAAGGGTAATTCCCACCTCTGTTTTCAAAGTCTAAATCTCATGCAAGAAGGAAAAAACATATTATTTTTGTATTTCTGAATAACTTCCCATCTTCACATCTATGATGCAAAGCTGAAGAGGTTTTTTATTCAGTGTGTGTGCTAAGGAAAAATGGGTGTAGAAATATTTACAAAAATACAACAAAACCAAAAAACAAAAGCAATCAATGTAGCTGAAGAGCCCTTCCTGCAGTTTTCTGCAAGAGGAATACTGCACACTCCATTCTCACATGGACACTCTATACTGGCAAAAAGGATTCCCAATTATATTATAACACTGTGCAGACCCGGTGGGTTGAGTAGGCACTTTATCCCAGTTACACGTAGCTTGCACAGCTTCGCTCCCTCTCTCTCCATCACAAATACACATGATACAGAAATGCCAGACTTGGCAAGAGCAAGCTGATGATATTACTGAAGAGGGCTTTCTCGATAAGATCATCATCTGTTTCTGGACTCTTGGGTTTGCTCCCTTTCTCAGCAGAGGAAGAGCCACCCCTGATAAATGTTCCTTTGTGTGAGGATTCTCCCCCGATATATGCAAAGACATTTCAGTCCTGAGTCTGTCTGTTTTATCAGTTGCTTCATATAGGTAAAATACAGTAAGAGTTATATGGAGCATTGTATGTAAAACAATACAAAGTGGACAAAACTAAAAATAATGCTTTTTTAACTCAGCTGGAAGCCTTTTAAAGAGAAGCTATTCTGCAAGCAGAAAATTAAACATTTCACTATCACCTACATCAATTTTTCCTTAGGACTTTATGGAATCCTTTTAGTTGAAAGATGCCACCTTTTTCTTTTAGGTCTGAACAATATTATCTGTACATATGACATTTAAATAAAATAATTAATATCATATTTTTGATTTTCTAATTTATTTTTTACTTGGAAAAAGTGACAAATACCCAGGTAGCTTGTTTTCTTAGTAAATGCAGAAAGCTAATAAAGTTAACTTAACATGAACATTGCTGCACTAACATTGACATAATGAAATATATTAAATGAACAAAAATGTTTTGGGAAGTATTCTTTTTAACTGTAGAAGCAAGAGCAGTGAGATCATCTGTGACTGTATCTGCGGTGTCTTCTCAGTTTACGGTACTTATGCTTCGAGATAGAAGGATCTATTTCCATCTCTCATTTGTGTAACAGCAGATGAACTTATTTGCTTTCTACCAGATATGCATGCTCAGAGCTATGAAACCACTGCTTGGATGCTGATTTCTAGCTCAGAGTTTGTAAGTCAGACTGCTTAAATGTCTTACAGAAGAAAATGCCTTAACATGGTTTCCCCATTTCCTTTCAATGTTCACAACAAATTTATGAAAGGAGGAGAGTACTAAGAAAAAAATAAAAATCTCAACAAAGACTTGAATATATCAGTGTTTAGAGTGACGATCCAAAAGGTCTAGTTACTGTTGAGATTAGGAAGGAGAAAGGGGGGCTGGGACAAAGGGAGATTGAATGCCATGCTCCAGTGCATGCATGCAATATATAGTTCCATCCATTATAATTACAATTTATATGAAAAGTAAAATTATTATAAATAGAGATAAATGTAGTATAACTAAAATGTACAATATCAAGATTCAAATTAATCATTTCTTCGCACTTGCTGGAGATGGCCATGCATAACAGACACATGGCTCTGCACTGCTCCAGCACTCATGAGTTATGTGCTTATCTACATCTTCTATGATCAAGTACCAGCAGTGACCAACACAGCTTTTTACCACTGCTGCCAGACATGGAATGACTGCTGTTTTTGGACACGGACCAGAGTACCCTCACTTGCTCCTTCAGTGCCTCAGTCTGGACTATCATATGGCCTTCACACGCAGCTTTATCTTATCATAGCTGAGACTCTGAAGCTGATATAAGGAGTGATGCCCATTTATAAGGCAGACTATATAGCTATGAGTGAAATAACCCTTGAACAGAGATTGAGCACAAGTCCTATGCACTACCTAAATCCTACTCTGAGGCTTACATAGGACTTAAGTAGAATATTGGTCGTGAGGCAGCCTTCTCTACACGAATGATCTTGACCTTCATATGAATAAGTACCAGGGGCATCATGTGTGCAAAGCATATCCCAAATGATTTTGCCTTATGACCTTCCCCTTTTTGGAGTGCAGGCTTTAGACACCCCATTGCTGCTTGGATAAAGGCAGCAACTGGGGAGCCTGGGGAGCAGCCCAGGGTGGTGGTCTCCCCCAGGGCAGGAGCACATAGATGGTGCCACATCATTCTGCTGGAGCATGACTGGAGCATGGAGTCTGACTCTTCAATGCCTAGATTTTTTCTCTGTATGCACTGAGTGAAAACAAGCCCACGTCCTCTATGGCCTTAATGAAAATTTCAGCCTAAATAAGTTATTTAGGGTCTCAGAGTGAGTCAATGCTGGCAGCAGAGCACATACAAAAAACTTATCATTTTGAGGAAAGAGGAAAGTATTTCTGGCAAGACACAGCCACTAAATAGTAAGTGTCAACAGAGATCAAAAGAATTATAACTCAGAATATATCTGGGCTACAGAATGATTTTGTCTCTGAAGCATTAAAACTGCCTCAATACTATGATTTTTAAAAATAATAATGTCAATTTATATTATCCTTTAATAGTGAAATAATATAAGAATCTAAGAAGTAGAAACTGCTATTAAGTATTAAGTATATTGAGTTAAATGTACACAGGAAAGAATCACATTGTAACGGCTGCAGGTTGATATCTTCATTTTCTTGCTGATAAAATTGGCTGTTTAGAAAATGAAATATAGTACTGTAAGAACTTCCTTAAAATATACCTGCTCCTTCTCTTCCTCCTCAATAAAAAAAATCACATGCATTAACCCAAAGATTTCTCTTCTCAAATGAAGAGAAATTTCTATTTTAGTCATGACTGTTATTTCGATGTACATAGATACCTTTGAACTTAACAATTCTTTTCTGATAGGAACAATTTGCTGTACAAGGACTCCTGAAGAAGGACAGTTTTACTCTACTAGGTGTTTTTTCTTTTCCTTTTTTTTTTTTTTTTCCAATATATTTTAATCTTAGTTAATAAATTACATTAACAGGCTATACAACACATCAACTTAAACAGATTAAAAAATCTAGACAAATAAATCCCACTTTTACATATCCAAGGGTGCAGTTAGACATTTCAAAATCAAGCCTTACAACAATGGAAAAAGCTCGAACCTCAACACAACCCGCTTGAGCCTTGAACCACTCTCTGACAGACTACAGGACTTCAGTGTAAAGCCATTTCATATCCTGCTGCCTGCCCCTTGTCCAGTTTGTCTGCCACCTGCCCTCTCACTGTCACCTTCTGTGACCCCACTGTTCCCCTTTACATGAGCAGCAAGCACTGGGTCATGTCCAAGTTCCCAGTGACTGCCTCCAACTATATCCAGATGTAAATGTCAGAAAAACAGGAAGAGTAAGTTGCATACTCTTTCCTTTCCATGACTGGTTTCTAGCTTTCTGTCTTCCCCTATTGATCTGAGACCATTTGCCAGCCAAGCCAAAACTGCCCCTTTGGATTCCCAAAAGCTGCTTCTTTCCAAATGTAACTCAGAGGCAGACAGTCTTTTGACTGACAACTATATCTTGTCTCAGTCACCAAATATCATGCTGAGTCTGAATTTTTCCATCCTCTTGACCATACTCTAATCACAGAAGCGTGATGCTCCAGAGCAGACTAATTTATTACACACACACAAACAATCATTTAAGACTCAGTGTCTACATACCCAACATACGGGGCAGACTCAGCAATAGCTGGGTTACTACCAACTTTGTTACTACATAAGTTTATTATTATTTCTTTTCCTTTCACCTCTGTATACTCTATGCTTTACACATTCAAAACACAGCACAAAAGACCTTATCTTCCAGTCCACAAACAGAATCTCCTCAATGACCTGACCACCACCAGGAGCCAGAAGAGCTACTGCCTGAATCATTTCTGCAATAGCACCCACATCCAGCTGTGAAAACAGATGTCCATGAGGGTAATGTCCATGAGGATAAAGCCAAAGCTAAATGATGAAGTAACAGCTAGGGAGAAGTTCTCATTCAGAAATAAAAAGTCTGAATTTTTAACATGAATACAAGCCTAATAATATGCAGGAAAATATTTCTTTTTGCTTTTTAGTCAGCTGCCCTTGTTATAAATGCACATTTCTCTCCTCTGAAAGTTTTTTTTTTTCTTTTTTTTTTTCTTCAGAACAGATACCAGCTTTGAAGTCTCTATTCAACCCCCATGAAAACATTCCTAAACTACCTCCAGGTACTGCCAGCAACCCCGGAGGTACTGCCTCTGAATGAAGCTGCAGTCCCCAAGAAGACAGGGACCATATTTCACCACATTGCCTTAAACTGTCATTCACACTGTCTGGATTACACAAAGAATAATAAAATTGAAATAAAGATACATCCTAACAGAAAGATTAAATGAAGACTTAAATGAACACTAATGATTCCCAAGAAGGACTGAGTGCTCTCACATGTGAGAATATATATATATAAATATAAATAAACATAAGAAGCTTAAAAAGTATTTGACTCTGCCAAAGATGGCCATGGTATGTTTAGGTACTTTTTAAATGCTTATGAAGTCTTCTCCTTTTGGCGACCAATAAAAAACACTGGAAATTGCTTTCCAAAATGAGAGAGAAACATACTCAAAAGGCAGTACCAAAGAAACGTGTAAAACTCAAGCCTCTGCTCACTACCATGTAGTACTTTGTCACACATAACAAAAAACACTTCCAAGAAACTATCAAATGAAGTAAATACAAGTGCATTTTAGGGAAGACCAGTGTTAATCTTGAAAGGTCTGGGTTTTGTAAATTGGATCTAAGCCTACACCCTGCAGGACCTCCAAAATCACTCATAATCTGTCTAACTCTGGAATTAGTAATGCTTCCTTTCTCTCACCTTTTATTGACCTGTTTCTTTAGATAGCAACCTACGAAGAGCAGGAACTATAACTGTGTTTGCATGTATACATATACAAACACACAAAAAAGTAAAGAACACTGACATAGATATACAGATACACATTATAGATAGATAGATAGATATGTATGCATACTCACATGCTTTTACGTATCTATAAAGTATAGTATCTAGGAAAAAGGGAACTCTGTTGATAGAAACAAACAGCTTGTAGGTGATACTGTAAAGACACACATTAAAAAATAACATATCTTGGCATTCTGAAAGGTATGCCCTTTTCAAGTATGCTTCATCTCTTTTGTCTCTGGCAAGGAGGCTTGCAAGGGGGCTTTGATTATGTTTCTGATATATACTTTGTATCATTTTTGAGATTAGCTAAACAAAGCTCAGTCACCCTATCCTCTGAATAAAGTGGAAAGACAGTCAGAAAGAAAGGGGACTACTTTCATATATATTATTTGAAGTTTGAGGTCATTGCTTTCATTTAATTTTGGGATTCATCTAAATTCAACCAATACACATTTTTAGTCTTGAAACAATTACGGCCAATAACTGTATTTATATAGGAAAATATTTGTTCTTTTTATCACTTAGATAACCTCACAAAATAGCAAATCATACCTTTTGAAATACAGAGAGTGCAATTGTTCCAAAATATCACAAGTAACACACAAAAAAAGAAAACCATTCACTCCACAAAACACTTATCTGCCACTGAAGCATACACAGATCTCCTTTCCTAATCTATTGCCATCTTGCTACAAATATTTAGATAATTTGAGTGGCAGCCCACTCTTCAGTGTCATTCCAGGACAAATACATCACCTCTTCGCTTCCTAGTATAGATTCTCCTCTGATCCTGTGAGTTTTACAATCACGCATCATTATTTGACTTTTTTCACAATCATCCATTTAGACACCTCCTGACAACAGAACCATCAGCAGTGCATGCAATAAAATTACTGCTGTTGCTTCCTGTCATGAACAAATGTAATAAAACCTCTAACAGCAAATCAATGTCTACACTTTGTAACTAGTGTAATTATGGTAGGGAGAGGCACACAAATCAATATTAAGACTGTGAGTACAAGCTTTAGGTTCAGCAGTCATTCCTAGTAGCTGTTCACATTTTGCACATTCATAGAGCACTTGTAAAAATAAAGCAATTCTCTATGTAACCTGTATCACAGAACTTACAATTGTCTATCAACAATACACTTCTGTATCCATAAAGCTTTAAGTTTTCTCATGGAGAAACGGAGGTATCACATCTCACCTGTCCTAAACCAAGAGAGCTTGGTATAAATAGTGTAGAATTTAAAAGCACTACACAATAAAGATACCAGTGTCTGACAAAACCATTATTTCACTGAGAGGTATGATACTTCCCTCTGAAAGGCAATAAAAAGTAAATTCCACACTGCACTGTACATAAAGAACAGTTAAAATGAAAAATTTGTTGTGTGACACCCCATGTTGTTAACAATATAGGCAGATCAAGATAAGTGGATGGATTTGGATCATCATCAGAAGACACAAGGCCGTATTTGCTAGTCTATTATGTCATGTTTCTTGAATTCATGAACTCAAGAGTGCAATAACTTTTGGTGACATGATGGAGAAGTTACATTTTATACATACTCTAAATACACAGGCAAGATAAATGAATTAAAAACAGCAACCATATTGTTTCTTTAAAATGTTATTGAGCAATATAGCATATGGATAATTCTGAAATCTAAAGCATACAAACCATTAAGAAAATAGCAATGGAAAGCAAATTGTGATTGCCAGATGATTTACATCAAATTAGCCCTTATCTTTGTAAACCAAAACAGTAGGAGAACATGAATAAGAAAATAATGCTTAAGAGATTCTTTGAAAAGTTAAAAGGGAGCACATCACCAAAATCAGATGCATTATGTCTGGAATTGACAACTGATTCAAAATGCTGCCCTCTCCCCAAAATGACTCACCCTATTTGGAAGGGCCATACCACTCAGGGACCAATCTCTATTCACATTTCCCTTCAACCACTCCTTTTCAAAACACAGGTAAGATTAAAAAAAAAAAAAAAGTTCAAAGAATAATTTTAAGAGAAAATGATGGTAAGGTTGTTAGAAAATGACACAGTTCTACGTACATTTTTTCAGTTTTATTATTTGACCAACCCATCATATAAATCAGTTGCTTTGATGTAATTGCATTTATCTTTAGTCACTAAAAATGTATACAATTTTGCACTTTCAAATCTATGCTTTAACAATATGCTAATTATACAGTTCAGATGATCTGGAAAGAAATCCATTCATTTTGCACTGATGATATAAGGGAGTGACAGTACAATTTACATTAAGAAATGTTTTCTCATTTTTCTCAAAAATTGGTTTGCACTCAGCCGGAGAAATCTAAATTCAACCAACAGGCATCCCTCCCTGTTCTCCATGGTTACAAAATAACATGACAATCTGAACGATGAACAAGAACCATATAAGAATGGGTTACAAAAACTCCTCTGGACACAGGTAGACAGGCAGGCAATGTTTTCCTCTGTAATCTGATTAAATAGATGATTATTGTATAGAAAAATATTGAAATGCTAGTAGCAAACAATTCTTAGTGTGATTATTCCAAACATTTCAAATTTGCTATTCTAAATTGCCCAAATTAGCCCCAGGGGCAGGTGGCCAGTCGTACTTTAAGGGATGACTGCTAGCTGGAGACACTAATATAAAGTTTTCCCTTTAGTTTTTGGCATTGTTCATATACCTTTGTTTACTCCAAGTTTAGCAATAATATACCACAACTGTGCTTTTGCCACGCATTTGCCTGACACACTAATATTAACCTGTATAGACAGAGCTTGAAAAAGAGTGATTGTTTTGTTGTGATTTTCCTTTTAGTGCCTAAAGGATATGGATGTCATCAACTGGGAGATGGCATAGTGAGAATCCTGCTTCCTGAAACAATATCTCCATCACCTACAGACATCTAAGCACATGAAATTTGAGGGCTAAAACCAGTCTTAATTTATCCATTCAATTCAGAACAATCTTGCCAGATATACTACGGAAAAAAAAAAATACCCATAACTTATCCCCAGTCTGCTATATTTCATTACTTTGTAGATTTTTGAGGAAACATGGCATCTGAGATTCCTAGTTTTGGGGGGAACATGTAGCTGTACAGATACAATTGCACCATTGTTGGAATGTAGTCATAGCCATGATATTAGTAGTCAATCAGTATTAAACCTGCATCTATACATAGCACAAATAACTCATTGTAATGATGTGCCATATCACTAGACTAATTAGTATTTTCTTATACACACAGCCTAAAATAGTCTGGCATCCAAAATACAGATGCAGAGTTTTTAAAGATTAGAGGAAATAGAGGTTGAAACAATGGAAAAAGGTCTACAGGAATGGATAATTCAAGTAAATGATTACAGACTATCACACCAAACACTTTTGCAATTTCATTTAATAAAGGAAGTTTATTTAAATAATTTAGAGCCAAACTATTAAATATTTCCATCAGACAATACTTGGCATTTTGGAAAGAACATTTTGGATGTAAGAACACCACATTCAGATAACTATTTTCCAGCTTCTATTTGTATTATAAATGTATTTCTCACAGGGAGGAACAGACCTTGGAACACCAAATTAAAACTAGCATTATTGGGAAACTTACAAGAAGTGTGAAGGCAGAAGCATGTAAGCCTGAGGATAAAAAAAAAAAAAAAAAAAAATCCATCATAATATAATTCTACAAAATAAAGATGAGGTTAATCTGAAACCTGAGAAAATTAATATCAAGATTTTAATTGACCTCAGCAGGTTTCAGATTAGGCCCTGCATGTTCAATGTGATGGTTCAGCGTAATTTTGCAATGTTTCTCAGGAATGTTCATCCCATTACCACTTAACCTTCCCTCAATCATTTTTCGATTTCCGTTGAAACTGAGGTGTCTGGAATTAATCTCTGCAGTTACTTTCCTCTTTGCACAAACATATTTTCAAAAGCATTTTTGAATATGCATAAGTAAATTCTAACAGTTATTGTTCTTTTTTAAAAAAGAAAGCCATAAAGAATGCAAAATTCTGTAATAATTTTCTCTGGAATATTTCAGGATGACAAATTGTGGGCTCTGAAAAACAAAAAATAAACAGAGGAAATTAGTGGTTATTTCCAATACACACATACCATTCGCTACACCAGAATGTTTCAACCCTTACAATGAGATCCACTCATATACCATGACAGTGGGATGGAAGAGGTGGAGGATATAACGTCCCTGTTTAAAGTTCTACTTCAACTGAAAGATTTGTTTTGGAAGTGAGCGTATATTGAAAATATAAAATTTTAAAGACTATATTTTGATTTTCAGATCACTGATTTTCAGATTTTTTTTTTCCAAAACTTTCTGAAAGTTTGTGTTTTATGCACAGAAAATATGTGGGTTTTTTTTGTTTTGTTTGTTTGTTTGTTTGCTTTCTATATTTTTCCCCAGTACTTTGGAATGCCAACAGCTTAACAGCCACTGACAACTTAACAGCTCTTTCATTCTCACTCTATTCCACTAAATGTGAAAGCCACCCTCTAGAAACAGTGAATTTGATCAGTATTTCAACCTGCACACTTCACTGTTTCAGGCTTCATAAGCAGAAAACCAGAATGATAAATTAGACTCAGTATATCATGTCTCTGTTCAGTTTCTTGGCACTATCGGCTTGAAGCTAAGAGAAGTCATAATCTGCCAGTTGCTGTATCATAGTCATTTTAATGATACAAAAGCATGTACAATGAATAAGTTGAGGATAACTCTTCACAGTTGTCCTTGTCCCCTTGTTTCATTTTTTTTTTCCTTTGGTTTCTGTTTTTATGGGAGACACTCTTCAAATGTTTGCAGAAGTTCAAATGAGAATGAAAAAAATATCTATATTTATAATGGAGAGCAATGCTAAGGCAATGGGAATTCTAGAGACAACTTAAACATCTGAAATGTCCCTGTTACATTTACAGTCTTATGATTCACGCATTCAACAACACATACCTGAAAATCTTCAATGCCTGTTTATGAATGCTTGACTGTTCCCTTGCGCTAGGTCTGTGAAATAGAATAAGGGAAAAAAAAATCAGTTGCCATAAATACAAAAGCCACGTCATCTGCATTCAACACCAGAATGTGACATTGTACATATACATATATGCAAATGATTACCTGATTCATGTTGTCCGGTTCCAGAAATGCAGGCTGCTGTCAGTTTTCTACCTAATACCATTTGGGCATTTCTGCTGCACTACTGGCAGCCCCATATAGAAGAGTATCTGATGTGCAGGACTCCATCAAGTGAAATTCCAATTTGGCCTTTTTATCTCATGAGTGTTGGACTCTGCACAAGTAATAATATAAAATATCTCTCACCTGCAAACGATTTACAATAACATAATCAATAATTTATTTGCTCTGATTCACTTTATTGTGCAAGAAAGCAGTATTCAACATGTGGAAATATTTTAAAAGAAGAAATTACAACAAATTCCAGTCATTATGGCTTTTATACTACTTGCTTCTCTCCTTTCATGTATGTTTACAGTCATAGTGACTACACCAAAACAAGACCATTCAGGAGGTCATTGACACAACTCACCCACCAAGAGCAGTTGCTAATAACAGACCACTTTCTAGGGTTCTGCCCGAGGTCTCTAGGGTTTAAGCTGCTGTGTTGGCCGTTGCTTCCCAACGGAGAAATGTTGCTACCAGGTATTTTAACTCCCCCATCCTGCCGACCTCTTGTGCATGATGACATTTTTGAGGCTTTAAGTCTTGTTGCTAAAGGCCCTAAATGCAGAAGTGTGCTGCATTCAAGGCTTGTAGCTTGTAGAAGGGAAAACAGAGGCTGGTTAAATGAATGCTGCTCAAAAGCCTGAGTCAAATCACTCTGAATTTATGATCTAAAGTGCACTAATGAACAGTTACCAACAGTTAGACAATGTATGGAACTTGCTATTCCACCATAGCATGTTCACGTATCTGAACCCTTAATTCTACATCATAATTTTTCCATACTAAATGATTTTCTTTCTCCTGAGCTGCACATTATTAATTAGTGAACATAATTATGTTGTAAATCAGATTATCTGCTGGGAAAATACTTGGGAGAAGGTGAGCCAGAAGGGGGTGGGGGGGAGGGTGAAGAAAAGGAATATATGGGTTATTTACACATGCACTAGCTACATAACTGTGTATTACAAATAAATGTAAGGAAGTTTAAGAGGGAAAAAAAAAAAAAAGGCACATCTTCCTGGTGGCCCCAGTAATTTTTCCCTTCCTTTTTCTTGGGAGAGCGTCCACATGCTCAAGGGTGTATGTACACAGGCAACATAGGAGTAACAGCTGTGTGTGTATCCATTTCCTTTAATGAACTCTTCTCTTTTTACCTTATTTGATGTTGTATGTTTTTTTTCAACCAAACACACCTCTTAGAATCAAACCACCTTATTTTTACAAGTACAAAACGTTTATTTATGCAATACAATGAGAAACTCATTCCAACTATACAGAGCATCATTCATTTTTTATAAAGGTCTTCTGGTTTTCTTCTTAGACCTTTTTCTTGGTTTTCACGAAGACGGTATCAGAGAATCCTAAAGTTAAGCATTACACATATAGCACCATAGACCCAATAGCACCACAGACCATAAAACTGAACCACCATTACTTGCTCCCTTAGTACTTCTTCTGCAGCACTGAAGGTCCCCTGCATTCTGGTCTCCCAACCTCACAAGGTCCCCATGCTCCAGATTCCTGCTTCGCTTAGCTGCAAATCTAAATGGCCTGGCTCTTCTCCTCTATTACTTTCTTTGCATACTATTTCTGAGGCTCCCTCCCGCACTGGTTCTAGTTTAACAAATTCCCTCCCTTCCCTTGTGCCCAGAACTATTTTATACCATAGAAGAGGTCTCCATAACTACATACAGTCCTACTCTAAAGAACAAACCATTAGTCCCGTGCATGGGACTGAAGGCAGGTTTTATTTATTAGTTACTTTTTAAAGTGAACTTTTTTTGAGGCAAAGGTAATTGTGCACATTTCTGGTGGGCCACTAAGTTGTCAGGGATCAGGAACTTGATAATAATTAAAGATAAGGTAAGTAATCATGAATTTCATTTAGTACACTCAGTACTTGATCAACATATTGTGTACTGCATATAAGTCCTTCAGAAATTATTTTTTAAGTTCCCTTTAGTTTCTGTTACTTTTCTTCTTTTTTTTAATATCCTCTGTTGCTTTAGCATATGACACAGAAATATGTAAGTAAAATGCAATTCAGCAATCTTGGCCTCTTGACAGCAAATAGATCTAAAAATTCTAATAAAATTGTATGCAGCTCAAGTAGGAACAAGTATCTTGACTTTGCCTTACTCAAACCAAAAGCCTTAAAAAATACACTTCTTCCTTTCAACATTAATATTTTCAAAATATAACCCTTTCAAAGTATAACACTTGATTGAAATTTTATTAAAATCTGAATATTCTAGATCCAAATCTAAATAATCTTTATTTTTTAATATTCACTTACAAATTTCATTGCCCTGTCAGAAAAAAAAAAAATAATTTTGCCTGACAAGATTTGTTATCTTCCTTCCTTTCATCTCTTCATCATAAAAGTGTCCCCAGCATAGTCTGTAGCCATTATGCACTTTTTACAAACTATTGAAAAAATAAGTCCCTAAAACAAAAGATAGGGAAAAAAAAAGAAAAAAAAAAAAAAAAAGCTATTCGGCACCTTGCTATGAAAACCAGGAAATGTGTTTTATAAAGAGGTTATGTAGTAAGTGAGGTTCCAGAAGCAAAGGTTTCATTTTCAGTGCATTTCTATCGTCTCACGTTTTTTATATTCTTGGGACCATCAACAATTTCAACTGCTGCAATGACAAACAAAAATAGTTAGACAGGCAGATTCAAGTAGGAAAGCAAATTTACCCTTAACCTACCACTTTGTGTTGAATCCCCCCAGATGGGGAGAGTGGATTTAAACTAACGGAGAATGGTTTTAAACTAAAAGAGGGGAAATTTAGATTAGATATTAGGAGGAAATTCTTCACTCAGAGGGTGATGAGGCACTGGCACAAGTTGCCCAGAGAAGCTGTGGATGCCCCATCCCTGGAGGTGTTCAAGGCCAGGCTGGATGAGGCCCTGAGCAACATGATCCAGTTGGCATTCCTGCACATGGCCGGGGGTGGGGGGGGCGGGGGGGGGGGGGGGGAACGAGGTCATCTTTAGGTGACCTTTCCAGCCCAAGCCATTCTATGATTCTGTGAAAAATGAGGAAACTCTGTAGTCTTCAAAAGATTGGAAAAATGTGCTTCCTACAGCTCACACTGCCAAGCAAATGGATATCTTTTCCTCATTGCTAATTTTACTTCAACATAGCACGATGCTGTGAGTACAAAATTCCCAGCTGATCTCAGCATACATTTGTAGATTAATACTTAAAGCATACATTTATTGATTAATATTCAAATGCACTGCACCACTGCCGCTAGTCCAGAAAAATAAAAACTGTTTGTGCAAAGCAATAGATGTCTTGGGTATGCCAACCATTTCCAACCACATTCCTACTCAAAAGTCAATTACAATGTAATCTTACAGTTTCAACTAATAAAAATGTAAAAGTAATTTTAAAGCAAGACCTTTTCCTAAGTTGTACTGCTAATAAAAAGAAGTGGTTTGCATAAAAATATCCTTTTCAGGTTTTCAGATGCGACAGATAGTTCTTGCCTTGTCTTGAAAAACATGAAAACAATGTTATGCACTTCACAAACAGTCCATCCATAAGCTTGTACATCAAAAGACTATGATTAAGGACAATGTATTTCCAATAGCTGAGTGACTACAAAAGAGAAGTATGTAACATCAAATGAACTTCACTTATCCTCAGTTTCAACCCCAGCTGTCATATATATCATAAAACATTGGTATCCCTGTATTACTCCGCTTTTAATTTCTCCCAAAGGATGATCCAGTCAGTAGAATACTCTTCTCTAAAATATAAATAACTCACAGTTGGTTGAAATGGAACATTTACATGCCAGGCACAGAACACATTCACACATATATATGGATTTTATCCACACTGTCATTTGGTATTGGGGTAGTTTCACATAATTAATGTTGTGGATTTTTTTAACTTATTATGTAAGACTATTATTGAAGTACACAGCTCCAAGTCCTGCAGGGAATGTCACATATCCTCTAGATGTCTTTGGAGATTAATTCTGAGAACATTATAATTCTGAGCAGGATCCATTGTAAGGAGTCAATCATTATATTAGCATTATAACGGTTCTTCAATATTTGCTCTGTTGGAAGAAACAAAATATTTTTGTGCCTGCAGTCTGGACTGTAAGCTACCCTCCACATGCTCATTAAGCTGTTATTTTCCCTCCAATGTGTTCCTATCTTAAGATTTAACTCTGCATTTTAGCAATATTCTTTTTTTTGTTGTTGTTGTTGTTAACATTTTAGTTACTTCGTACTTCAATCTTTCACACATCAACATTGGAAACTAGGGATGTGAGTAAAAGTTGCATGGTTGAACTTTCACTGTGGGACTCTAGTGTACAAAGTGGCAAATTTCTTTACTGAATTTTCAGTACCCTTAGTACAATTATAGTAGTAACTCTGAAAATACAAATGAACATATACTTTGGATTTAAATGCTTTATTTTATGATGTTCACCATTACAGTCCCATGTGGCAATATTTTTCCATGGTTTTATAGTGGTTGTACCGTTGTTTCCCAACAACTTATGCAGACAAAATATAGCCTACTACATGTAAGCCCATTGGTAGTCTGTATCAAACAAAGGCATAACTTATCCCAAACCCAGCGGTGTCACTTTCCAGTTACTTCAGCTGGCTTTGAACAGGCACACCGGAAACAGTCCCCAAACAGCACGACTGCATTCGCACAGACATTCCCATCGGAGAACTGCAAGTGTACAAACTGTGGAGACGCGTTTTGAGAACCACACTTTGGGCAGATGGCAAACAAAAACTTAAATGAACATGTTTCCCTGAGAACATTCAGATCTGCATTTTCATAAGCTGGAAATGTTACAAAAAGATATTTAATCACAGGAACAAAAAAGTCACCCGTTGTATCAAACACGACTCTGTACTTACTGAAAATAAGTTACTCCAGAGAAGCTCCACTGTTTTTGAATGCTTTGGGCCTTTAACCATTAGTAGATGCCTTCATTTATGATTTTCTTAATCAAAAATACATCACCAGCAATGAATGTGGCCAGTGTAAAAAAGCATGACAACAGAAAATGGCAAACTGCCTTTGGCCAAGAGAGTACGAGTCTGCATGGCACAGTATATTAACAGTTACCAGTTAATGTATAAACACCTTAAAATAAAATTTATTTCACTGGAAAAACAGTGATTTTAGCAACCTTGGTGCTTCTCATGAAGTATAAGTAGGGAGAAAAGAAAGAATAAAAAAGACACCTTTTGATGAGAGATTATGTAGTCTCTACAATCGAGTAAATTTAGTTGCTGTTGCAGCAGAGGAATGTGATACGAAATTTTACAGTTGAAGGAGAAATGTCACAGTATTTTGATAAGAGAGCGATGAACTTTTTTTCCCTTGTGCCATTATCAAGGCGAAGTGAACAAAATACATCATTTATAACCCACTGCTCTACCATTATCTCCTGGTGAGACACTTGTTTTAAAACACACAAGGACCTTTTTTCTCTAAGACTAAAGCTCTCTGTGAGGCTCCGTCTTCCTTTATAACCATGAAAGAAAGTTGACACTTGTGTGGGCCAAAGTTTCCAGGCAACCACACAAGGGCACTTGTGCACCCTCCAGGTCACCCCCAGTTCTGAAGTACAGAGGAAGCGTATGAACAGCGTACATCCCTTTGATCACAGATACCATCTAAAACTGATGTGGAGAGAAAATCCTGCACTCAGAAAGAAAGGCACTACAGTCTGCTAAAGCTTTCTCTTACCTAATATACCCAGAAACTAAAGGTTAGCATGTTAGCACAAAACTTAAATATTTTTTTCTTACTAGCTACCAAACACTACTGACTCTTCCTGACACCCAGTATGCTTGCCAACGTCTTCTTTGAACTCTGTTTTTTTGTTTTTGTTTTTGTTCTGACATTAATCTCCAACATGACAGCATGGTTGGTTTACTGTACAAAGGTCATTCAGCAAACCTGTACTCAAGTATGTAATTGTGTGCTAGCAAAGGCGTACTAGAAAGCAGTCAGTGGTGAGGACTTCAAGTGCAGGCACATTTATAGACACACACAAAACTCCACACCACTTCCATGTACATATACCAAGCTCACAATGTAAATAGCTAACATGAAACATACCCTTTTAATTTATGTTTAATAACATAGAAAATATGTGTAGTCAAAGTCTGATGCTAACTAGTCACTGTCTGTTCTAGTAAAATTAGACTGAACATGAGCTTCAGTTACTGGCAGATAACAGGGTGCAATATCTAGAGACCCTCTAATTAGCACTCACATAGTTTATTTGTCCTGTGGTAAATCAGATTCAGTCATGAGCTTAAATTATTTCATAAAAATAAAAGAAAAATTTGTTTCCAGCAATGGCAGACATATTTACTGGATCCCTCAGGTTATTTTGGTACTCCTACGTGTGATATGTTCAACAGCTAAAATGTTTTTTCTTGACTGGTAACAGTAACGCATTTACTGAATCAGTGGTGAAAAAGACACGTTATGTGAACAACAAGAACACTAAAAAGAAAACGAAATTAAAAGTTGTTTGTTTACATTGAAAACATACCATATTTATTTCTAAAAAAAATAAAGGAAAACCCAAGAGATGAGCCTAATTATAATAAAACTAACTGCTTCAAGATAATTTTTAGATGCAGGAACACAAGACATATGCCTATGTAGTACTTATCAAACTACTGCAGGAGGTAACAGAACTTGAACTAATTGTCATTTTAAGTTTCAGTTGCACGAGTAGACAGTGAGACAGAAAGCTATAGATTTTGAATTGTTTTTCAAAGTTTTCATCTGGAGATAGATATTCGCAATCAACTATTTACATAAAAAACCACCAATGTAAAATAAAACAGTACACATTTCTATTTTCTTATTCCTTATTCCTTTTTACTTAAATTAAAAGTAATTAACAATCAAGGTTCTCCAACTTTTTGCTGGTATTTCTGTTGTTTTCACTTAGATGAAATTCCAGTTACTTATGGCCCGATTAATGGATGCAAAAGCTTAGATCATAACTATATTGTGAAGCTTAAGAAATAAGATAATAAGCTGAACTCAAGAAGAACCTGTATGGAAATGCATGCTATTACTATATAAATATTCTTGTTCCTCATTGCACAGCTCATATATATATATATACATATATATATTTATCCTATTTGTAAGACATTTCAAATGCTTGATGAATTACATAATATTTCTCCTCTTGTTGTAGAAACACTGTGAGACTCATTCAGATAGATAGATGCTTGCAGTAAGAGAGCTTATTTAGAAGTTAAGCTGCTCAGGACTCTGAAAGAAATGAATTTAGCAACATATTCTTTCAGAGCTTTAATATAAGACCTATGATTTAATTGCCACACTCCAAAGCTAGTGGGCAGGTCAGTCTATTACCGAGCTGTTATATTTAACTTTGGTGGAGAGTGGTTGGTCTAAGACCAACACGGTCTCTCAAAACAGGATGATAAGTTAATTTCACAGTTATCACAAAATAACATATGATATTAGGTGGTAGCGACATGATAACTCCACTGGAAACAATGGTAATTACATAGTAAATCGTGTCAATGATACTGCATTATCTCCTAACTGTTCAATTAACTCGTGTCACCACTGCATACTATGTTTAGAAAGTTGCTGATGCAATATTTCCGTATCATAATTGCAAAGATAGTTGAACAAGATAGCACCCTATAATTTTAGAAAGTTTCTAAAATTACTTGGTGAACCTATTTCTCCTATGAAAAACAAACAAACATTGAGGCAAAGAATGAGACCTAAAAATCTGGAAGACACCACCTGAAATGGAAATAGGTTGGCAAGACTGTCATGAAAATAATTACCTTTCCTCCTTTCATACAGGAAATGAGGCATTAATTCATAAATCTACTTCCAATTGGTATGTATTGATCTAGCCAAATGGTAAGAGCCCTCAGCCATCGTTAAAACAATTATAAATTTAATCCTTGAAATATGTAACTTTTCCTATGCTGTGCACACAATCTGATAAATGTGGATGACTTTATGAAGTAAGAGAATATGCTTAAATTATAAAATAGCAAAAAGATGGGAATAAATTGAGCTTTTCTCTAACTCAGAATGCTGTACTTTCACCAGTGACACAACTTGTCTTCTCATTTTCACTCATACAAATCAGAAGTCCAGTGAGGTGAAAGGAATTACTCAGACATAAAATGGAATAAAATGCTGCCTGGAAACACACAGAACTATTTATCTTGTTATTGCCTTTTAATATTCAAGACTGTAGAATATGATTGTTCTCTTTGAATGGTGTCATGTCCTGTTCATCCAGACACCACTGCTTTGTAGTTCAACAAGTCTATTCTTAACCACTATTTTTGTGAGTATAGAATTAAATCATCAGCTGGTAAAAATCAGAGTTACAGACAGATCAAAACCAAGGTATATTAAGGGTGTTATGATTTACATCATCTTAAGATCATGCTCAGGAATACTCCTTTCTACAAAATTAAATGTCCAATATCTGTGAGTCAACCCCTAAATACAAACCAAAGGAAAAAAATTAAAAATCTGTGTGTGATAAGGACAATTTGAGACACACGCAGCTAAGATACAAAGGAATTTCTGAAATTTTCCCAGAGTATCTTCAATAGGAGACTGTGGCAATTAAGAATGCTTTAGCCTATATAGCAAAATTTACCTGCAATAGAAATACTTCTGAAGCATGAAGTTGTTTTTGTTGTATTTTCTAATTTTCCTTTGTGACAATAGTATTTCATACAGCTTGTTTAGATTTAGAACACCTCTTTCAAGGCCAGCTCCACCTACTTTTTCGTCTCTGCTCATACTAGTTTTGTGGTTATGAGAATACAAAGGAATCTGCATGATTTTAGTGCACGACTCATTTCCAGCAAATCAACACATGTACTTTCAATTTGTTATGCTTGAGAAATGTGTAAAACTATGAAGGTGTGGGCCTCCAGAGGACAAAATAAGCAGAATATGCAAGCGGTGTATCTAAATCATAACTGAAGTTAAACTCTAATTTTAACACACAGAATGCACAGTGAAGTCACAAATACCAGGAAGGATTTTAAAGGCAACAGACCAAATGCTAGACCTGTCCTCAGCTGTACTAAAAATCTTGCGCAGCCTGGTACAGATTTCGTTTCTATTAAATGTACTGCTACATGGACCTGCATAGCTAGGGCTACAAATAGCAAGGAAAAGGTGATTATCTTCTTGGAAAAAATGACAGAAATCCCAACAGCATTCTCTGATTTTAGGGTTTGCCAGTACTTGAGAGATCCTCTCATTCCAGTTACCTCATGTGATGGAGTGTATGTAACCTTGGTGTTACATGGTGTACCATGTAGCTGTTGTCTGCAGGGGCCAACCTGTACTTGATGCACAGCTGAAGCAATGCTTCCACTCCCCCTTCCCAGCAGCCTTCCTTCTCCCATTCTCCAAAAGACACCACTAATCTTTTTGACCACTGCTTCTCCTACAGTGATGGATGCCACACTAGAAACTAATTTATTGGCAGATAATTAATAAACGAACAAACAAACAAAAACAAACCTACAAAGCTCAAACTCAGCCGAAACCTATTCCAAAACATGTATGCCAATATGCTAAGTTAAAAGCTACTCAAAACTCAGTATCTTCCATGATAATTAAGTAATTGAATTTATATCATTACCAGTCTCACATCCATCAACTCACAGAATATATGTACAAGTACAAAAGCAAGAGATGCTACCAAGGGTAAATACACCAAAGAAAAACAAACAAACACCCCCCCAACCCAATCATAAGCAATGTAATAAGTTGCCCTAAAAAAAAATCTGCACATTAAAAAAATGGGAAAAGAGAAACCAAGTGCATTTTCCATCTCTAACAGCAGCAGAACAATGAAGTGGGTGAAATCCATGCTGCTCCAAATCAGAAGACTTTTTTATTTTTTATATTTTAATTATTATAATGCATTTAAATTTCTCAGTTTGGCAAGTCTCTCGATATGGACTCTGACTACAACTTTTTGAAAGCAGACTGAATTGAAAAAAACACAAATCAGAGAAGCATTATGTGGTTCCCTCCGTTGCCAACTTCTGCAACTAGCAAAACAGGTAATAACAATTCTGAAATTAAAAAAGGTGTGTTTTTGTTGTCTGCTTGATGGTTTTATTTCGGCTTTCCCATCTTCCAGCATCCTCCATAGAACTTTGAGAAACAAGACATTTCTTTTGAATCAGATATCCATTATCAATTTGGACAGAGAGCGTCTGAACCAGTATTATCTGCAAATGATTTATGAGGGCAGGTATTTCTCTACCTGAACGTTTTAGTGAAACCATAAATATCAGTAAAGACAGAAGCTGGGATTCAAAGAAAAAGCCATGAAAAATATTTTATATTGGAAGCTACTTTCATCTGATGAGAATTTTAATTCACCATTTATGTATTTTTAAAGATTTTCCATGTTCGCCAAATCTCTCCTTTTTCTTGATGATTTTTGAAAATATTACTATAAATACTTACCTGTTAATAAAACCTACTGAACTAAGCCAACTGATCAGATGTCATCCCATTGACTTCAACTAAGAATGCAAGAGCCTGAAACATTATTCAGAAAAAAAAAAAAAGAGTATATTCAATATCAGCATTGTAAAAACAGTGTTTAAAAGTGTTTTTGAAGAATATCCTAAAAACAAACAAAAAAAAAAAACAACCACAGAAGCAGTATCCCCTTTTCTTTTACATAACCTACAACATATCGAGATTTAATAAGATATTTACCTTTGGGAGCCATTCACTTCCCCCCTCTAAAATGGTGTCAGTAACTCTTCCTCATGTCTGGATGGTTTTATGCAACAGCACTATGTGGGGTATCTGCCTCAGGAAGGACGAGGAATATCCAGCTCCTTTGGCCTTGTCTTCCAGACTCAATTTGTTCAGAGCTTGAGCTTATATTGGAAGCACCATACAGCATTATTAATACAAAAATTAAAAAACACTTTAATGACCATTTTTATATATATTAGGTTATTATGAATTTCCAACATGGTCTATTTTATGAAAAAGATAAAAGGGGGGAAAAAACAGTTCTCTGGGGGATTTTTTTTTTTTAGGTTAATTTCATCTTCTAGATATTCAAGTTTTTCTGAGCTGCTTTTTCAACGTTTACTTACTTCTCTTTATTATTTCTATTCAATTATTTTTAAGTTATTATTACATGGATAGAAATACGTTTTTATAAATTAAAATGAAAATAATAATCTTTTATAGTACTGTAAATATGTTCAGACAAAGTAAATGCTATAAAAAATCATGTATCCACTAAAATTCAACTGTTAAAACAGAAATTTACATACATGCATTTCAGTACACTACTTTTATTAGGACACTTAGATACTGATCTAACAGTCAACTAGGAGGTATACATGCTGTATTAAATTCTGTATTTACAGTTCTAATACATATATAATATATATTCTTAATATATATATATATATTAACTGTGTTTTCTACAAGAAGATTTTACAGTGCTGGAAAAATAAAAGTGAATAAAGCATAACATCTTCCTATTTACAATATCAATATTATCCTTCTCTCAAAGTTAATGAAAATCATACACAAAACCTACTTGAGAGTCTCTCAGATTTGGGCAGCTTGGGCTGGGCTTGACATTCAGCATGCTTCTAATTCAGCAAGAAAGCCCATTACCTGAAGAAAACCCAGGTCCAAGACACCCAGATTGGGGCATCTGAAAATCAAGGCCAAATTTCAGACATTGAGGAACTGGCCAGCGTCACAAAGAAAATAACTCAGTATCTTCATTTTGGTATTATGCTTTTACTACTCCCAAACCATCTCTTTTTATGCCATCCCTTTCCAAAATTGAAGAGGATGTTTTTATTAGCTTTGAATAATATAAAATGTATATCTCTAATGTGTTTATGATTTCTCTCCTTGTATAATAAGTACTATCATACTTAGGTAAGGTAAAAGAATAATATATAAATACAGTATTGCTGTCGCAATCCAGGGAAACAACTTTCACCATGGTGAAGACCCAGTTAGGAAGAAGTGCAAGAACTTATTTAGATTTCCTTCTTCATATATATTGTGTAAAAAACCATAGATGGCATCAACTATACTGGTTGTGGAAGAGTTCATGAAAGGCAAAACAAGAGCCCACGATCTTTTCACACCCTTTTTTAGCTCATCACTGAATGGTGTGTTCATCTCAGAGACTCTAAATCCTTCCTGTCAAAACATAAAGGGTTCAGTCAGGGCTGGTAATCCACCACGAGGAGGAGGAGGAGGGAGAAATTAAATGACCAGGAACTGCTGCAGTAAAGGGAAGAAGAGGCTGCCCAAGAAAGACACAGAAATGAAGCCACACAGAAATACTTAGAACATTCTGCTAGTAGCAATACAGAAACATGGTGATGAAAAAATGTTTCACTTTATAAATGCTTGGTTATGCCATAACATAAATATACAAAATAATACACAAGTTGCCAGACAAAAGTATAATCTCTGTATACAGCTACAAATAACCATACTCAGGATTGATGGGTTTTGCATAACCCTATAAAACAGATATTATGATACATAGGATTTTAGTAATATAGTCACTAGAGTGAACAAGAAAACCATTTTACATCAAATTACTTCCTCCTTCCCCTAAAAAGTATCTGACTACGGCAGAGATAATGTAAAGTTCAGCTATCAAAAATGGCTTCATTAAGAACTTTAATGAAGCACATGGGAGCCATTTATTGACTCCTCAACTATTAAGACATAGCATTATTACTGCTTTAATAGTATTTCCATTTTCATTTAGGAAATAACTAATCAAGGGATCAATGTACCAAAGACTTTATTTTCTCTCCCATGGGTCACTGAAAGTACATTTTTTAAAATGCAAAAAACGTAAAGGCAATTCCCCCCAGTGCCATATCACATAAGCAATTTAAAGAAATAACAAGGAATGCTAAAGGTCAATGGCTCCTGATCTAAGCCATGTTATAAAACAAATGAAAATTGTTAGTGGTAATTCTACCTTTCTGGTTGAAGTAAGAGATCGCTTTCACATCAAAGAGGCTTACCTCCAAAGTATGCAAAGCACCTCCACCCTGACCTGCTGTCAACCTGTGAGACATTTCTATTTCTCAGACTCACTTTGAATGCAAACTACTGTTTTCCTGGTAGTTCTCACAGCTCCACTTCCTTTGAGGTACAGATGTGTAGCCAAAGAACCCAATCAGATAACAGCCATTTACATATTTATAAAGTCTCCTGTAAAATCTCGTATCAATTGTTGCCACTATATATAGCCCTTTCAAAGTATCTTGTGGGCACAAGCGCTCCACTGCACTGCTCCCTTCAGGAGTCCAGATATATCGTATAATGTGATTTCAATGTAAATGTGGCCCATCACACAATCATACCACTTCACAAACTCTTTTCTGCTGGGGTAGCTTAAATCTAAACACACTCAAGCAGCTTGCTGCACTGGAGCAAGATTTCTTCCACATAAAAAAAGTCAAAACCCCCAACACAACAATGCCAAGGAAAAAAAAATCTGAACATTTTCTGCAGAAAGATGGGCCGTCTCCAAATCCTTGTGCCCTATCAGACAAATTAAAGTAAATCAAGCATGAAATGAAGCAGAAGAGCCCCGAGATAAGGCTCCTTTAAGTCGTTTACAGATTAGGATAGAGAGAGGTGCATCTGGTCTCTGGCAGTGAAGGAGGCCAGTTTCTCATCTCACAATAGCAGCCTGTGTATAGGATTACCTTACCTTGTCACTGACAAGGGAAAAAGCGCCTGCAAAATGTCTCTAACTAACTTCCTAATGTTCCCAGCTAAGTTCTCTTATTAAAGTATTAACTGTTACAATGATAGAAATAAATTTTGATAAAACAAAATAAAAACAGACACTAGTCTGATTTATGAGCTGGTCGGACACTGATAAACTGGAGGCTCTGCTACCAGCAGATGAGCCTCTTCGCTTATCAGTCAGGATTTCATTGCTAGAGACAGCAGATAACTTCCCAACTGGAATTAGGGATTCAGTGAACTGTGTGTTACTGGTTGGACTGGTGCTCTAGCAGCACCTAAAAGGGCCTCTTGTGCTATCAGATGGGATTTTGCTTCTGTATGCAGTGAGACATTTCCCTGCTGGAAGTGACAGACGAGCTCAGAGGTCTGCACCGCTAATGGTTAAACTGGTGCTCCAGCAGCAAACAAGCCTCTCTCCTCTTATCAGCTGAGATTCAGCCTCTACAAATTGGAGGCCTTCTTTCCTCAGGAAGCCGAGCCTCTCCCTGGGAGCACCAGCACCAGCTTTTGCTTCTCCCCCCTGACACCCTTACCTTAGCTTGGCAGCACCAAAGGCAGACATGGTGACGCTGTGCTGTGTTGCTGCAGCACGCTGAGCTGCACCCTTCAGCTGCACTGTCCTGCTGCTCTGGGGGACTGAGCCTCACACACGTTTGCTCGGGCACCCACAGGGAGAGCCCGATGGGAGGCCAGAGGAGGAGGTGTTTCAGCAGGTGGCACTCTTCCCTTGAAGCCCATGTCGCCCTGGGCAGTCTCCAGCAGCACATTAAGGATGCTCTCCTGGCTCTCCTTGGGTTAGGTGGTCATTGCTGTCTCTCATTTTCTACACGCTTTAACCACACTGTTCTCATCAAGTTGTAATTTGCATAGGTATGCTGTGCTTAGTGGAATTGCTCCTGATGTGCCCTTTTTGTAGTTCTGCTGTCGTGTGCTATCCTACAAATACAGTAATTCTTCTGGGTGCAAAGACAAGTACTAGACCTTAAACAAGACAAAGTAAGGTTCTCTAGGAAGCCCAGCAGTAATCAAACACATTTATTTAATAAGAAGAAAGCAGACAGATGCAAGATATCACATACTCATAGCTGGATGTGTATAAATCCTTCTTCAAAAGAAGTGAAGTAACAGATCAACTCACAATTACTGACTGCTTTATAAAATCTACCTCTTAATTCTCTTTGTGAACACTAGAAAAATATATAAAATGTTTATTTATGTGGTGAAAATCTTCAGTCTGTAGATACCAAAACAGCACTACAAAAAAAGTGCAGCAAATTATGCTTCACTTGTTAAAGACATCTTACATTATATATTCTTACATTAAGACCTATATGCTCTCTAGTTCCAGTGACAATGTATGTACAGTGCTGATTATTCACTGTGTATGAAGTGGAAATACAAAGTATAATTTTTTTTTTTTATTTCCTCAAACTCTAGAATGAAGAAAAACCTCTCATCATTACAGTAGCACAGACTAGTACCAGATCAAGATAGCACTAATTTACCTACAAAGCTCTGAAGAAAGGTTGTACATGCATCTCTTATTTGCCAGTTGAGATTGTTTTAAAACAGGCTTGAGTATTTGATCCTGATACGCAAAGAATAAGACACAAACAACCCAGAAAGCAGAGTGCAATTTTACAGAACTAATCCAAAAAGAATGTAGGGCAGGACTGTAGGAAGTATGAAATTGTCCTTCGGGCTTTAACTGCCAGACTCTAAATCGACGGTGCTTCAGAAAATCTTTGTAAATGTATGAAAAAAGGAAGGGAGAAGACACTGAGCCTCACCCAAGAACACTTTCTCCACCAGAGTTTCACATCACACCAAACCCCTTATGCTCTTTATGCTCTTTCTGCCTGTTTTGCACATCTGTAAGAACACCTCCAACTCCACACAACGTTCAAAGCCAATGGGAACCTGCCCTCCTAGTCCTAAACTCAGACAAAACTGGTACTTTTTTTTTTTTTTAAAGACTATTTCTGTGACTTTCCCCTTTCGTTAGCAAGCATCATTCATTGCTATGAAAATGAAAGCTATGCCATAGTGTCACTTGAAGATCTCAGGAAGGTTTGTAAAGGCTACAAACAGGACAGGTGGATAGAATTACGCATGGGAACGCTCCCGCAGGAGGCACCTTTTATCCTGTGAAGAGACTGTCTGGGGAAGGGAAAGGCAAATGAAATTTATTTCCTCACCAAATCTCAAGATTAATTTCATCTGTCTTCAGCACTTTCAACCAAAACCCCTCCTTCCCAATGAGATAGATGAATTTCAGTTTATATGTTAAAAATAATGCCAGTTATCTCATGTCACTTGTTCTTACTTACCTTTCAAAATATACACTGCAAAATTGCATGTGTAATATCTTATGCTGTCCCATACAACGAAACAATGATGAAAAACTATAAGCAACCGTCTTATTCTGTCTGCATTTTTTTTGAAGGAATGATCCAAAAGGTAAAAATATCCAAGCTCAGTGAGATTAACACATCTGATTTGCAACTGATGCTCTTCTCAGAGGCATAAAACAGTGAAATGCAAAGGAACTGTAAACTATGATGTGATCCACTAATATTTTGCACCATTTTATTAATATTAATTTCATTATTTTCACAAATCTACAAGAGGTGAGGGGAATGGGGGAAAAAAGAACGAAGTATATTTTCACCCAAAAGCTGTTTTCAGTGAACTGAAGTAATACAATTCTCTGCCGAGAACTGATATATTTACAGATCTGTGATCAATTGATAATTGATAACTGACTGCTTGCTACTTTCACATAATAAACCAACTTAAATTATGCCAGAAAAGATAAGGGTGCGTGTGTGTGCTTTATTTTCCTATTTATTATTCCTATTATTTGTTAATACTACAAGAAAGTGACATGTTTAAGTGATATTTACAGTGGTCCCATTTTTGTAGCAGACTTATAAAACCTTTAGGAGAAATTTGTTACCTTGTTGTGTCAGAAGGATTCAAAACTTTCACACTACACTAAAACAACAAATACAAAGGAAAAGTTACTTTTTACTCATTAATGAACTGTATTATATAGCATCATTTTGTGAAATTTCCTTTAAGAGCTGTAACTGCTGGCATTTCCAGAAATATTTCCATCTTGACATCACCTCTGCACTACAGATGCAAACCAGACTCTCTAAACTGTGTATGACCTACTACAGACTATTGTTACAATAAATGATATGGATATTAATGACATTAAATGATAATAATTGACAACTGTATGAAATAATTTCTTATTAATTACTGCTGATTATCTGCTACTCAGATGCTTCTTAAAAAAAAAGGAAGAGCTGCAGTATTAGCAGTGTGGTAAATAATAAAATGTAACACGACACTGCATAAGTATAAATGCAAGGTAGTAGCTTTTTTAGTCTGGTGGCCTCTATCAACAAACCAACAATACAGTGTACATTTTTACAAATTTTACCATGAAATAGACCTTTGACCACCACCATCACTTTAAATTATTTTCCTGTTTCATTCTCACAACATATTCCATTTCTTCAAAGGGAATGAGTTTTCAGAATGCTCACATATCTCGTATGCTAAAATGAACTTCACAGATTAATGGCTCCGGAAAATACAAAATGCTTCTGTACTTTCTGTTTTATAAGCATATTACCTAGCATAAAACTTCTGATGAGAGATTCTCAAAGCCATTGGGATCTGCAACGCAAACATAAATTTGCCCTGATACATATATCTCGTACACCTAAGGCAAAGATCTATGCTGGTTACATCAGCCATCAGATGACTCTGACATAGAATTTTCTGTAGCCGATTTTCTGCACTGTGCAAGTGAGTGATGCAATACAGTCAGTATCATATCCAACCATCCTGACTTCCAGTTTCAACATCCAGGTACATGTTTAGCGCTGGGTCATTGTCAAAATGACTGAAGAGCAAGGCTTGAGTTCACACTTAAGTGTCCATAAGATCCCATCAAGCACTTAAGCTCCACTGTCACACTTTAAAAGAATTTGTTTTAAATTATATACTTCTAGCCTGCTATTAAACAATTTAATGATTTAGCCAGTTTAACCAGCATCCATATTAACCCTACTAAACTTTGCTATTCCTCTACAATATCCTATTTGAGCTATGGACCATATTTAGGTATTTCATAAGAAATTGAACTATTAAAAGTCATTAACATAATTTAATTGATTTATACAGTAAAACAGAATTAAATTGACTCAAATACATTTCCAAACAAGAACAATGCAGTGGAAGACAATCAGATGAATTATATGTTGAATATCATTACAGTACTTTACAACACATCCTTTTGTTCTGAAATATACTATTATTTTTTGTAGCAGCCTGAAGTTACGGTGTTAAAAATGATTAGCTATATTTAAAGTAGAATTCTAAAATAGCCATCATGTATTTAACTCTGTTCTTGTATTGCAGATCTGATTTCACTGAAGCAAAACTGGTCCAAACAAGAGATCTCTTAAGATCCCAAACTGTTATAAGCAGTTCTAATAGAGTAAGCATGTGCAGGATGATCAAGTTTGATAGACTATGTAAGCTCATAAATTACATCAGCAACACATGCAGCAACATAAGAGAAGGTAGAATCTTTACCCAAGGTTGTCTTTCTTAAGCTCTCCTACCAACGTGACAACTGTGTTTTACTTTTCTAATGTACGTCTACTTTGTATATTCTTTGTATGGGGTAGAGGTAGTTGAGGTACATGAACCTGAAGTATCCTAAATTACAGTAATCTAACTGGGGTATTACAGAACTATGCAGGCTAAATTAGCTCTGAAGAATTAAATAATGTTGCACACAGACAGCCTCTCATAAATAAGTTGCCTCAGTAAAATCTAGCTCTGCTTCCTCTCCTCTACAGAACATAACAAAGATACCACAAACAAACCTTAAAATATAAAAAAATAAAATCCTGATTTCCTAGGGAATTTGTTTACTTTATTGAATTATGACTATTCACAGAGGAAAATGCATCCTTGCTGAAGATGGCACAGAATTAAAAGTATATCCCGCCCAGGAACATAGCGAGTGAGCAATTTACCACAGGAAAGTTACTGTACCGGTCTGTAACATAAACCTACTGAAATGAATTTCCTAATTTTTCCAACAAGTTGCAATTTTTTTTTCTTTTTTCCTTAGGCAAACCTAATTACATAAAACCATACTTATTTAGCTAAATAACAGTCTTTCTTCTCAAAACAAAATTCACTACATTTCTTAGCATGCATAGCCTGATTAAGTTTCATGTGTAGACAGTAATAAAAAGCAGCTTAGAAATCTGGTTATCAGAAGGACATAGGAAGATCCAGGTAGGTAAAATGACAGATTATTTTGGATATCTGGGAACACTCTTAACTGCTAGTGTCCAAGACCCTCTTAACTGGTTGGAGACATGACCGTATACCTCACTAGTGCTTCTACATATTTTTCATAGTAGACATATTAAATATGCTTTTCTGTGAAAACAGAACTCATTCAGTATCATTGTAAAGCTGCTTTTGAAGGGATATACACTGAAGTACATTTCTGATAAATATTGCTAAAGACAGCTTAGAGTTCAGGATAGAAACAAAAAAACAAGTAATCAACAAGCCACTCCATGCCACTGTCAGTGGTCTCTGTTGGATGAAGCATGTACTTTACACTGCTGAAGCATTATAATGTATTTCTGTTCAAATAAAACAATGCACAAACAAACAAAAAAAAGAACCTTCATCTGCTCTCTCAACAGTCTCTATAGTAGCTCTTTAAAAGCACAATAACCAGTATTATTATGCTAAGAAATATCTATTCATATAGCAGCATACAGTTCTTCTCTGCCTAAGCTCGTGGTCTTATAAACACTCAAACGTCCTGCAAATCTTGTTTTAACAAACCTATAAATATGTTAAAAAATGTTCTTGACTGTACATGTTTGCAGCACTGAAGCCACCATCTCCAAGGGCAGGGGGGACTGAAAATTTTATCATGCAACTGCTGTTTGTCAAAAAATTGTTGGCTATTTTCACTTCAAAGATACAAGTGCATTTTCCTCCCACCTCTTTCTTGCATATATCACTAAAACAGATTGTCTCATTTTCTCTTTTTGCACAGATTGCATATTTAACGCCACTCAGTTTACTAATTACTCCAAGGCAAAAATGAAACCCATATTTATACAGGTAGATGAGGGTTCATTTATTCCTTTTCTCAGGGCTTTGACACTTGAAGAAGGGTAAGAGGGGGAGCAGTGGAATGGGGAAGAAATCCTCAAAAATGGTTTGGTTCCAAATACCCTAATTCCCATTAGAAACATACAACAACTTTATCTTTCTTCTTTTGCCATTAATTACAAATAAATTCATCTTTCTCTTGTGAAGACTGAAGTTTGTTGTTGTTGTTAGATGAGTTGCATTCAAACTCCAACAAAAAAAGATGAAGCCAACATTGAAATTCATCTCACAGTCCAGAATTTACTTAACGGCCAGCCTGTGCGCTGTGATAAACGGAATGATGATCCGGCAACATGTCTTTATCCATGGTTTGCTTTAATTAACGCCGGCTTGTTTGTTGAAAAGATGATTAATATGCCAATGAAAATTGCATAATTGAATACCACAACACTGGCACAATCAGAAAGACACATGCAGTTTTTTGATTAACATTTATTATTATTATTATTATTGTGTGTTTTAATGTTCTCTTCTCACTATGAAATGATGCAGTTTTTGACCGAGAGGTGAAGAAAAGCCAGGTTAAGTGCAGGATCCTCCATGGGCAAGAAAAAAGATGTGATGCAATTTAATCATGCAGAATAGTTCATTGGTCAAGCAGCCATTTTTCCAAACTCAAAAGCAAAACCACCTCAGAAAAGGAAAATATAGGAAAAATAACAAACTATAATGAAAAGCTTAACAACAAACAAATGGCAATGACCATGTGACAAAAAGAAAACCAATAACTACAGAAAACCCAAACAATATATTCAATATCATAAGGTTTAGTACACGGAAAACAGAGGAAACAATTATCAAGTGACTGAAAGAATAAGTAAGTTCTATTCTTAAAGTGCTGATATATTACAGTAATAAACCACTAAAAATAAGGAAAACTAAAGTACTATCCCTTTCCAGGATTTCACCTGAACAACTGTCCTAACTTCAATTTGTTGAACGTACACACATGGAAAATCCATGTTATACCTGGCACACCAGTGTCAGTTAAGGTAGGTTATAAGTGGTTTTATTTTATCTATACCATTTATTTTATTTTTTGTTTGTTTGTTTGTTTGTTTCCTGACTTTACTTATCCTCACTGTCTATCAGATTAGGGCAGATGTTAATGTTGTTTAACATACATTCTCATGCAAAGTCTAACTTTAAGGGGCAAGAATTTGCCCCTTCCCAAAAACGAATTCAGATTTGCATAGAAATTCAATAGGATATATAGCAGTTCTGTAAATACCTTAGCTATTCTGGAAATGAGCTATTAGAAAATTTAAAAATTTTGAGCTGAGGTGAGCCAGAAAACTTTCCAGAGTTCTCCCCCAAATTTAGCATCTACACACTGACTTTATACTTTCTTCAGTGCTCTGAGCAGGCGTAAGATTTTTCTGATAACTGAAATTCCATTATTTAGATTAACAAACACTTGCAGAGGATAACACAAAGCAAATACTGCTGCACCTTTACTATAATCAAATAAAACAGGAAGGAAAGATTCCCACTTCTTTCTTTCCACAAAAACAAGCACAAGTAGTGAGATTTCTACAAGAACTGCAGAATGGATTCTTGCACGTTGTCCTTGAAAGGAGAGGAAAAAGGACTGATACAAACACCCAGAGGAAAGGATCATATGCTCCCACTGCAACCTTTGATGACTTCTGTGGGTCTAAGGTGACCATCCGAGGCACTGTCTGAGGTGCTGCTGATCCTGAGCACAAGCAGTGAGGGTTCAGCTGAGAAGAGTACACAGCCTTGAAGAGTGTGACAGTGCAGAGAGGACATCCCTCCTCCTGCTTCGTTCTCGAAGGCCATCCACTCTCTTCTATGCTCCAGGCATGGTTTCCTCAATACTTTGCTTTGAAATTAATATATTTGTGAAGAACTATAGTAAGCACACTACAGGTACATAAAAGCTCTAAACAGGAGGCCCAGCCAAAGCTTGTTCCACTTTACCCACATGTTTGGGAAGCGCTGATTTTCCAGTCCACAGTTTAACTTTGAGGTTGTTTAAGCTCCTGTCTGCCCACATTTGCCACTCATTATTAAGAAAATACTGGCAAGGAAAACGAGATGATGTTTTTTTCTTTTTCAAGAGGTACAAAGGACTCACAGGAGCTGCTCCGGTATTTCCTCACCCTGCCATTCTTTGTACAACTAATAAAGGTCCTTTATTTTCTAAGGAGACATCAGAATTAAGAAACAATACAATCTATCATATTAATTAGGGACAGAGAATTATAGCTATAGAAAATCATTCAAAATGAAACAAAACCAACAACAACAACAAAAAATGACCACCACAATGCACTTGGAAAATATTTGATGGCTGAAAAGGTACAAAAATTGCAATGAAACAAACATATGTTTATTAAAAAAAAAAATTTGAACTGAAGGGAAAATAAAATTTCTTAGGGGCAAGATCTCAGAGACAGTGAAAGAGCTGGAAGTGCTGAGGGCCCCCACCCTGTGCAACATCTAAACCAGAATAGAGTAAGCCAAAGCCCAAAAACTGCAGGCGAAAATACTACACTTCCCAAAATGGGAATATTCAACCAGATCCATCCTTTCATTTTTTTTTCTATTTTATTATTTCTGATATTAAAATTTTGAAACTGTTTTATAAACATGTTTAAGTTGTGGCATCAGCAAAGTCAAACTTTAAGTTGCAATAAATATCCCTGTTCACCTTGCTCTGTAGATTGTATAGGCACACACTGTAATTTGCTTAACCGTGGGTCAAGCTTGCTGTCCTGGAAGTTTCTAGGCATAAACTAATTTATTTTTATTCTGATAAAAATGTTTATTACAAAGGTATATTAAAAAAATAACAACAATGTTTAGTTTTTTTCACGACTTTAAATTTACCTTGTGCTTGATGTCAATAGAATATTTTAATTTTTTAATTGTCAGAGTTCTTCCTAGGTACTGTAAGCCTTCTATAGAGTTGCAAAAGAAGTAAAAAGAAGTAATGAAGAAGGATACTGAGCAAGCACGATAATCAACATTCCTATTTCTTACAGAACTACAGATCATCAACTAAAATAATCAAACAAGATTGAAAATATATCCATAGAAGTTTATTTTTCCACCCAACACTGGGGCAAGAGCATGAAAGCCAAAGGTATAGCATTAACAGAAATGCATAGAAGAACAGTTCATTGAGATTATCAAATACAAATGTACAGATATTACCCCTGAACAGGGAAGCTGGAAAGGTCACAGTTCCAGAACATGGCTAGGTACAGCAGTGGAAATACCACTGTCTGACTACCATGTGCTTACAATCTTTCCCAGTTTATCCATTACTGGCCACAGACAGATACAGTTCTAAATAGATCTGACTGCCCAGTAGAGCCTAAGACATTTCTTATGCAAATCTGGACTTACTGGTCCAGTATTGGACCTATTAATGTCTTCCACAAATTTATCTTGTAGAGCCTTCAACCACTCCTATTCTTTTCCCCTGAATTCTTTGAATTTATCAGTATTTTTCTGCTACACATACACATCAAACCTAGAATATAACTAGTTCAGTCTCACTGGAACCTTAGACCTAGATTTTAATTTATGTGTAGATTCTAGACAAACAAAAGAATATACTTCTTTGTATCTAAATCTCTTTACCAACTTAATAACTTTATTCAGATAATTAATTAAGCTATTAAGTAAAGCCAAATAAATAAATCCTTACGAAGAACGGATCTCTTTACATCACTGCCAGATGGTGCCCTAAAAATTCAATACTCTGTTATTTTATTAGAACCTTTTGTTTATGATTCTTGAGCCAGGTTCACTCCATGTGATTGCGTTCACATCCATGCCAGTTTGAATTAATCAGCTTGGGCATGTTGTTTCATAAGTATCAGATGTTTTATTAAAATACAAATATATCCAATTTCTTCTTTACTAATATGTAATTCAATTTTTAAATTCCCAATATAAAGAGACATAAGGCCTCTTTATTAGAGATGTGTGCTTATCATTCCTGATACCACCCTCACCTAGAGAACAGACAGTGAACCATTCATTCAACATGGGAGTTTCACCGACTTAAAAAGGACTACTTTCTGAATACCCACTCCCCAAATCACTGAGAGACTCGTTATAGTTTCTGTGCTTTCTTTCCAAATATTTCATTTGCAAGCTAACATGGAACACAAGCTGGATTGTAGGTCAGGTTAATGAAATTAATTACTTTATTCAGCTGTTCAGTTATTTCCTTGACAATTCTGACGCGTATTACCATGTGTGTAAGTGCTACCCACATCCAGTATTTCTTTGCATGTTCTTTTTTTTTAATTATTATTATTCTATAATATTTTAATCTATTAATTGCATAGACTCTTTTTTTAAAGATTTACTTTAAAAAGAAACTCTTTATTATCCACTATATGACTCATTCTTACAACTATTCTGAAGAAAGCTAATGTTTTAAAATTTAAAAATGGAAAGGGGATGACCAGGATAACAGGCCTGTCAGTCAGATACTGATACATGGCAAAGCAATGGAACAGATGATATAGAGCTTAATAAATAAATAAAAGAAATAAAATTAGCGCCAATCAACATATGCTTATGGGAAATATCTTAAAATATGAACTTTGTATTTTCTATTAACTAAATTACACTCAGCTGTTAAAAATCATAGGTTAGCACTATTATATTTACACTTCTGTAAGGTATTTGACTTAATATGATACTTCATTTTAAACAGGGCTAAGATATCAATAGTGAAAACTAAAGCTGAGTAGAAACTGGATAAATGACAAATATGAAAACTGTTAGACACTGATTGGATATATTTCTAGTGAAGTCTGGAAAGCACTGATTTTTGACCCTTCAGTAGTTAGCATTCTTATGAATGTCCAAGAACAAAGAATAAAATAATTTAACAATAAAGTCTGTGGGTAACAAAAAAATTGCACAGGACTAAATAATGAAGAAGGCTGGTACAGGATGGCATAATGAGCTGGCAATCTGGGCTCACCACACATGTGTTACAATACAGAAAAACAAAGCGCCCGCAGGACGTACTCTCTAGGCAGGGGGCTTTCTGAGAAGCACTGGTTAAAAAAAAAAATGTTTGGGGTTTCAGGTCCGTTATCAGCTGAACAATATTTCCCAGCTGAACATGGTAGTCAAAAGTGGTAGTTCACAAATAAGTAACAAATGCTACTAAACAGTAGCAGGGGAAAGATATACTGTGGAGCAGTGGAAGGTTATATTAGCTGGATAAGGTGGCATTGATATTGGTCTACTGGAATTCTGTGCCCATTTCTCTTCCACCAGTTCCAAGAAGAAAGCTGAAAACTTTGAGAAGGTTTAGTGGAAAGACATGACAATAACAAAAAGGCCAGAAAAGATGTCTTATGGTAAAACAGTTAAGAAATTAAGTCTCCTTAGCTTATCAAAAATAATGTTATTGTTTGACTTGGACGTACACATACCGTAAAGGAGAACAGAAATATGATGGTAGCACTATTTATCAAATAAACAAAGATACAGCAAAGATGTAAGAACATGGCTGGAAACTGCAAGCAGGAAAATTTAAATATAAATAGGCTGGACATTTTAAAAAGAATTATCCAATATTGAATCAAACCATTAAAAACAATAGATTATATAGAGAAAATTGTTATGAAAAAAGTTAAATTCCTCTGCTCAGCGCTGGTGAGGCCTCATGTGGAGTACTATGTCCATCTCCGGGCTCCCCAGTACAAGACTGACATGGACATACTCAAGAGAGTCTTGAGTCACAAAGATGTCACAAAGGGTCACAAAGATGATAAAGGGACTGGGCATCTCTTGAGCACCTCTCAAATAAGAAAAGGTTGAGAAAGCTGGGACTATTCAGCCTGGAGAAGAGGAGGCTCGGGGGGAACTTATCAATATGTATAAGACCCTGAAGGGAGCAGAGAGGTGTAGAGAGGACAGAGCCAGAATCTTTTCAGTGGTGCACAGCGCCGGGACAAGACACAATAGGCACGAACTGCAACACAAGAGGTTTTGTTTGAACATAAGGACATCTTCTTTATTGTGAGGGTGACTGACCATTGGACAGGTTGCTGAGAGTTTGTTGAATCTTCCTCCTTGGAGGTATTCAAAAGCTATCTGGACATAACGCTGGGCAACAGGCTCCAGGTGGCCTAGCTTGGGCAGAGCCCTTGAACCAGATGACCTCCAACTATTCTGTAACTCCACGATTCTGTAACAGTTGGGCTCAAATGGTAGTGGTTACTGGGCCATACAAATCCTGAAGGATAAATCAAGTACTGCAGGACTTGTGCTAGGAACCATGTTGTTTAACATACTTATCAATGACCTGGAAAAAAGGTTGACATGCACTGTCATCAAATTTACAGATGATGCCAAGTTAGGAGAAAAAAAAGGTCAAGGGCAGCTCTGCCATTCAGAGTGACCTAGACAGACTGGAGGAGTAGGTTTATAGGAACAGTAGCCTCACAATATTAAGAGGAGGTCATTGAGGTAGAACCAAGCTCTTAACAGAGGTGCATGCCAGGTCAAGAAACACTGGACATGAATTGGAACAAGAAAGGTTCAGACTGGATATCACTAGACACTTTTTTGCCTGTCAGAACAGTGAAGCATTGGAACAGTTGACCAGAAAGCACATGCTGTCTCCATCTTTGGAAATTTTCAAGATTCAACAGAGAAAGCAGCAAGCCACCTGGTCTGATCTCTGAGCTGACCCTGCTTTGAGCAGGAGAGTAGACCTAAGAACTCCCAAGGTCCCTTCTGACCTGAATTATTATAAGATAGGATATTGTTTTAAGGCTATACTGTGCTTCAAACCATAACTAAATTCTGCCTAAAATATATCTTTTGCTTTTTGAGTGAAAAAATAAAACTTTTGACTTGTGCAATTCAAATTGAATGTTCTTTCTTGGCCTTTTAATTTATAAATTTTATGAATCTACAATTCCCCTATATGTTCTACTTCCCAGACTTAGTTTTAAATAGTAGAGAAACTTAAGTTAACTTTCAGTAAAAAAAAAATAGACAATTTAGATTATTTTTTCCTGCTATTGTGTGAAGCAACCTTATTAGTAAACTAGTTGCTATATCAAGGATACTGATTTTAATCTTAAGATAAAAGATAAACCAGTATGCACCCTATTTTGTCATCCGAATGCATAAGCAGCTGTACATACAACTGTTATTAAAGCAAAATTTACATTTAGCAATGCACAGATGTCAAGTTGAAACAAAACCCCTAGGAGAAGGGAGATGATGGGGAAAATATGAAACACTAACACAGCACTTTAAAGTTTTCCTTCTTTTTCTCTACAAAAACCATCAGAGACATTGAAGAACAGAGCAATCTCATTTAAGACCTGCTCAAATGTCAGTTCTTAACAGAGCACGAAGCTTATTACTCACATCAGCCTCACAAAGCAAATGTCTTTAATTTTAAGGAAAAGCAGCAAACAATAAATACAACATCTTTCAAGGATAACTCCTATAGAAAGTGATCATATAGCTTGCAGTTATCTGCAATGAATTTGGTGAACAAACAGCATTGCAAGTGACTCATGGCTACTGTGCTCTCATGATTTATGCAACTTAATAAAAGAAGCTCCAGGAGAAAATGAGACTAACATAATCACATAGCATCCAATATGTAGAAAAGTGGACTGCATTGTACAATATATTAATGTCATAATGGAAGCAGCACACTGATTGTCATTCCCTAGAGTCTCTGACTCAAGTACTTGTGGTGGCTTTTGAAAACATGTTCCACTTTACATATTTAAGCCCTATAGGGTGCATCACCAAAGGTTCAGCATCAAACCAATTCATTGTGTTGATCTCAAGATCTGCTCCCTGGTTGTTTTAACTGAATAGGGTTCCAACATGATACAAAAGCTCTGGAAATAGCTATTTCCTATGTCCCTGATGACTTTGTACATCTTTGTACCCTGAAGTTCAGGGTGCATGATTATTTTTGTAATAAACGATAATAATGTTACAAACATTAATTACATAGCCTCAAAGTCCCCAGGGAGTTATGCATTTATACATTTAGTGGGACGTAAATCTGTAGAAAGCATGAAAAAAAATCTACTGTTTTATTTTTCTTTAGATATCTTCTGGGTATGAACAAGATTTCCACAGTTTTGATAACCCACCATCCTCAAAGACTGCAATTGTAATTGCAGTTGCAGAGTGAATAGAGAGAGAAAAATAAAATAAAATAAAATAAAAATAAAAATCAAGCTGTAGACTTTTCAAGATAGGTAGAAAGAATGTTGTTATTAACATTTGCAGAAGATTTTCCCGTATGTGACTTAGTCACGGAGCAGTTCTTTGTGAAAGAAAACAAGATTTAAGATGTCTTAACCCTAAAGATACTCATAACATTTTTGATGCACTTCAAGCAATCTTCTGACATTTTTTCTTTCTTATTTGTCAATTCACTAAAATTATCTTCCCTGTAAAACATTAAAAAATATTTTGATATTGTTTCTCTGCACTCAGAACAAGAATAACTTTGCTGAAAGTGTTTCCTTATATTATTAATTGGACACTCAGTGTGCATTCAAACATACTTCATAGGAAAAAAAAATACTAAATTAAACACACATTGAAAGAAATTAATCAATTTAGAAATCAGAGGACTAGAATTTGGCCCACATTACATTTTCTTGTATTTAAATAATCTTTTTTTTATCATCCTACAAATTAAAAAGAAATAAGAGCATAACTATTCCCATGAAAGACCAAATAGGAAAAATTACAGTTGTTACTCTGACATTACCAAGCATCCAAGACAATTCAGGAAAGAACTGAAGAATATATTTTGTCTGAATTAGGAGAAGGATTCAAAAATTAGCTGCTTAAACTGTGGCTAACACTAACTTCAACTGTCTAAAAACTTGATGTCAAGTTCAAGCCACTCATTCAGGTTCTGCCTGTAGTAAACTGAGACATATTCCAATAGGTAAAATTATCCCCTTTCTTTTAGATAACCATCTTAAAAATGGAAGGAGTCAAGGTGTTTATCTCACTCAATTGATTAAAGACTACCTTAAACTAACTTTTAGACGACTAAATTTAGATAAGACAAAATTAAAAGGAACTTCTCAGCATTTGTTGAAATGCTGTTCTAACCTGGAGCTGAAACTAGGGAGTGATTTGAAGGGCAACAAGTTACATGTCTGCAAGCACGTGGGTACCAAAATTAAAATGAAGAAAAATGTGGGCTTGCTACTCACCGGGACAGAGGCTGTAGTGACAAAGGACATGAAACAGGCTGAAGCACTGAACAAATTCTTTGGTTCAGTTTTTATTGCTAAGTTGTGCTTCCAGACTTCCTGGGTTCTGGAGTCTAGTTATAGTCAAGATGTACATGACTAGAGGACTGAATAAGCACTTAAGCAAATTGGACATACCAAATTCCATGAGATCAGATGGTCTGCATCCAAGAATGCTGAGGGATCTTGCCAAGGTCCCAGTGTGCCAATGGATAGAGAATAACCATTTTCTATCACCTTTGAAATGCTGTGGCAACTGTGGGGAGGGAAGGTGCCCAATGACTAGAAATACGCAAACGTTACATCAACCATCAAGAACGAAAAGAAGGCGGTTCCAGGGAATTACTGGTTGTTCAACCTGAACTACATCCCTGGAAATACTATGATGCAAATCCTTCTCAATGTCATAATCAGACACATATAGTATAAGAAGGTGGTTAGAAACACCATCCTCACTGCCTCCTATGATGACATTACTAGCATATTCTTGGCCTTTAAAAAGGCTTTCCACATAGCATTCTTATAGGCAAAATTGTGAAACATGGATTGGATGGATAGATTACAAAGTCAGTAAAAAAATGGCTGAACCACTGTAATCAGAGGACTGTGAACAGTGGTACAATGTCCAGCTGGAGGCAGGTTACCAGAGGCATCTCTCAAGAGTCAATTCTGGAACCAATGCTGTTTAATATCATTATTGAAGGGCTGGACGATAGGAAAGAAAGCCCTTCAACAAGTCTGCAAATGACATGAAATCAGTGGGAGCAACTGAGATCCACAGGAGGGCAAGGTTGCTACTTGGAGGTACCATGACAACCTGCAAAAATGGACAGACAGAAGCCTCACGAAGTCCAACCAAGTCCTGCATCTGGGTGATGTCAGCCCCATGCAACAGTACAGGTTGGGCACTGACCAGCTGGAAGATATCTCTGCTAAAAGGAACAGACAATTTGAACATGTATCCTCAAGGTGCTCTTGCAGCAATGAAGGCCTACTGCTTCTTGGGCTGTGCATGGGTCCAGTGAACAGGACAAGCATACACATACTGGAGTGAGTCTGGTGGAAGACTGCCAAGGGGCTGATGCAAGGAGTGACTGAGAGAGATGGAAAGATCCATGTTAGGATAGGAAGGATAAAGGTTTTTAATTGTTGTCTTAAAATACTTAATGGGATGGTAAAGACAAGACAATGCCACACTGCTATTGGAAGTACCCAGGGAGAACACACAAAGAAAAAGACACAGATTTCAACAAGGGAAATTTTAACCAGATATTGGGGAAAAAAAATCCACCAAAAAAATATTTAATCAAATATTGGTAGAGTTAAACAAGCAAATAAAACATTAAACATGGCTAAGAAAATCTACAGAATCTCCATCCTTGGATATACTCAGACCTTGACTGGGGATAGCCTCCAGCAACCTGAATGAAGTTAACACGCCTTCGAGCAAGGGGTCAGACTAGATGACCTCTGGAAGTGCCTTCCAATCTTAATTATTCTATGATTCTAAATAGTGGTATTATTCAAATTTATTAATTAAAAACTATTAATTAATAATTGATAAATTAATACTTAATGTCTCCCTGAACCAATGCTCTGCTGGATTAAAAAGCATGATTACATTTTAAAAACATTAACAGTGAAAGGAAAATGTATTGCATAGTAATCTAAATAAAAAGCACAGCTTTCTTCTTATTCATAACTCATGTCAGTTATTCACACTTTCTGTTTCCGACATGTAAAACGCATTCTCAATACAAATCAGAACTAAAGACAGGGTCAAGACTTAATAATTTAGTTCTTAATTAAAGTTCAGTGGAATATAGGTAGCAATGTTGAAGAAAAGAATGTAGAAAATCTCACTTCAGTAGCTGCTTATCATTACACGTGTCTAGAACTCCCTTTATTCTGATTACATAGGTGTCTAAACTCAAAAGAAGTTGCATTCTGGGTTGGTAGGTTAATACACCTCTAAATCTACCAACACTCAAAAAGAGGTTCCCCACCCTCAGAGCAAACTGAACATACCCGACCAGTGAAGAGTACAGCACTGAGCATGGCTGGCACATTTGCTTTCATGATAGAACTTGTGATGGCGACTGCCATTTCACAAAAACTCTGATCTAGGAACCAAGACATCTGGCTCCCATTTTGATTCACCCTTAGGAGATTCCAATCCACATCTTTTGCCTCCAAAATTACTTCTTAAAAGGAAGGGTGAACATCTCTATTCACTGTATGTGTTGATCCTAATAAATTGTAAGCCAATTCATTGTAAGTCATTGTCTAAGGACAGAGAGACGTGGATTTCTGTCTTCCCCCAGACTTTAATGTGTCTTTTTAAACAGACAACCTGTCAATAAAAGTACGTATGTTAACTCATTTCTCTCCCTTTCTAACTGGATGGCCTGATCTTGGAACTACAAAACCCGAGACATTAATGTAATGGACAGAGAGGGAGGAGGGTGTTTAAAAATTTGAAAAATTGAAATCCTTGAACTATGAGCTAAGAGAGTCTTCTTGAAGTAAAATAGATATTCTTGTATTTTCTAATATCGATCCTACTATAAAATTCTATCTCAACTTATTCTATCCTTTTTATTTCCTACATATTTTTACCAGCACAAGCTGAGTTTTTGGATGAAGTTTCTAGTAAAACATCAAATGATTAACATAAGAAATTCATGAAACACAAACAAACATCTGAAGGGTGGACTAAAAAGCTTCTCAGCTTTGATAGCTTCTTAATGCATGGGAGGAAGCAAAGAGCAGCAGCACTTGTTGGTTTTGGCATCCAGTGGTTCTGGATTAGCCTGCAGCTGAGGCTTCGCACTCCCCTATTGCCCCCATGACTCTAATCAGTAACACTGCAATGTAAATCATGCATTGCTGCACCGTAACTACTTAGGACTACTCTAAGAGAATGGATATTCTGAATACAGCTCAAATAGCCTGTCTTCTGCGGGGCTGTAAACAACTCTTTAAATCAACAACTGTGCCAGTGCAGTATTACTGTCACTACATGCTTACAATTTTTTCATCCCAGGCAGAACATGTCATAAGTTTTGTGCTGTATTTCCCAACAAGCTAGTGTTTTATGTTAAACTTAGACTTCAAGTGACCTGACGTTAACGATGTTTATCTACTACTTAGGCTGCTAGATACTAAGAAATGTTTCCCTCATTCCTAGATCAGCCAAGCCAATCTCGTTCCCCTTTCTGTCATTCTGTCTGGGAGCCACAACAATCAGCAGCACTGAGATCCTTTACAGGAGGTTAAGGGGCTTGGAGCTTGTCTCCTGGTGATAAAATTAGAGAGGAGAATTAAAGTGATTACACTCTAAAAATGACTTACTAGAAGTGACAGGTTTTTTTAACCTAAATATTTTTTAAGTACCAAATTTGTCACTCCTGTAAGTTATATGTTACTAACTGTAAAATTATTTTATTGCAACAGTAAAAGAAATGAAGTACTTTTAACGAATGTTTTTAGATAAATCAGGAACCTTGTATTCAATTCACATTTTATTTGCTTATATAAGGACTCTTTTATTTTTGACTGAGTTGCTGCAGACCTCTGAATCATGGAAAGAAATGTGTGTACCCACAGACCTGCTATCCCCCCTGGTTAATCCATCCTGAGCCAAAGCAAGCCATTGAGCAAGGCAAATTTAAAATCCAGGTAGTTAAGACTGCAGAGGCAGTCTGGTGATGATTTAGAAGCTGTGTACTAGGGAGAGACACAGAAAGTATAACGCTGCACAGGCTGCATGCTGCAATTATTGCACGCAATTCTGAATATTGTGTGTACTAGATAGGGCCAAATCCTTCCCTTTATACCACAAGAGCCCCCATTCAATTTAGATAGGTGTCCTCTGCAAGTCCCACTCTACCATGTTCTACTCTACAACCTCTTTCATAAGGTACAGCAATAGCAAAGTAGATTCAACAGAGTAAGAAAGGCTAAGACAGACATTCACAATTTTCATTCAACCTACTGGTTCACCAGCTTCAGAAGATGGGAAAGTTTCTTAGATTTTGTTCTGGTACCTCTGGAATGTCTGCATTTTTACATGAAGCTTCAATTCCCAAATCCCTGTATCTTGGAAGATATTATTTTTAGTGGCATTGATAATGATGGCGATTGTTTCCTCCTGAGGTACCTACAGCACAACAACCTTTCCATTAACCTTCCCCTTTCACTTCCAAAGAAAGCTACAGTGCAGAGTCTGCCGGGAGAAAAGGGACACATATAAGATTTCTCTTAACTACCACCTTATTTGTCTATATTCAGGTTAGCACAGCTTCAGACTACAAGGAACACACATTAAGTGCAAGTGACATCCAAAGTCAGGAGCCAACAGCACCATAATTCTCATTTGCAGGCAGCAGCAAGGTGTCCTAGAGTTTGTGCACGGCTGCAGATGAGCCCCCACAATTTCCTCCCCTACTCACTGTGTGGGCAAGTCCTCGAGAACAAATTACTCAAGTGAAGTTAACCTGCACCCACAGTGCAGAGAGAATCATATCATCACCTGAATTAGACTAGATCGATTTTAATTTAAATTTCAGAAGAGCAGCTAGCTTGTCTCAAAAGATGCTCCCAACTCAGGTTGAAGACTGGGGAAGGGAAGTGGTGTTCCACATGGGTGCACGACTTCACTAAAGAAAAGTATTTGAGATATAGACAGGCTTGACTTTGAAGTTAAATTCATACTTACAAGAAATAAACCACAGCCATTGCCTATACCCTGCTTGCTTTTCAAACATGGGAATTTGGTACAGATTAAAAAAAAAGAGAGAAAAAAAAAAAGATTTGGCAACTTGTTTCTATATTAAAACTAAGTCTATATAGATTCATTACTAATAAAGTACAGAATTATGAAGATGAAATGAACTATATCTATGCTAAGTACAGTGGGATTTCATGGTTGTCAGCATACCACACTATAGCCACTGAAAAGTATACATCATGCTTGAGGACTAAGTCTTCTGATGTGCTTATTTTTTTTTCCCCCTGGCTGAGCAACTGTCCTAGTTCACTTACTGAGAATTCATAAACCTAACAGGTGACCTAAAAAGATTGTTAAAAAATGATATTACAGAAAGAATGAGTGATTGGTTGCAAATATATTTTATGACACATACATAAGATAGATATTTACAGTGTTGTTAATATATTATTGGAAACAGGTATGAAAAATCATGAGATTAATCTTTCAGTCTGGCCTCTTCTGCTCCATATGGAAAACAAAGATTGATGCATGCTCTGTCCTTTCAATGTGCAAATATCCACAAGTATGTGTGAACAATTTTAACAACTAAGCATCTGAATTCATTACAATTAGCACTTAGTAAACTGTATTGGGGAATTTATTAAAGTCAGTTCTAGTATTTCAGCACAGAAAGGTTTAGACTGGTGTCTGTCTCAGAAATGGAAATACATAATAATTCAAAAACAAACAAGTCTTCAAAGGAAGGCCAGTGGCCAAAACTCCATCTTCAAATAATAGTTTTAAATCCTATTTTTGAGAATGAAAAATGTCTTTTGGCTTACATTCCAATCCATTTTGTGCAATTTTGATTAAAATTTATTAGATAACAGAATACCTTTAAATCTGGATGAGAGAGATTTCCTAGTTTATAGCCATCTATAAACTACTACGTGGTTTGAGACACTGCACAATGTGACAGATTCAAATAAAGATTTCAGATATCATCCAAAGTTGCATAATACAAATTTAATAGGAACCTAATGCTTTGGAAAAGAGATCAAATATTTTTCTAGCAAAATTTCAGAAACAAACTTAAACATTGATAAAGCTCAAATTTGTAAGCAACTGCTTTTCTTGCTGCTGTTTTTAATGTTACAAACCTCTCACTTAAAAAATAAAGTATAACATCAAAAAATACTACATGTATTTATCTCTAAGTTCAGCGGATGAGAAACACCAGCCATAACTATCTCCAATATATTTATTTAACCAAGGCCTAAAATGTTTGTTTCCTCTCTGTATACACATCTTAATAAAAGATAAATAAAGAGGAAAAAAATGATAAGAGGAACAGCAACAACAGTTCCTCTTCCAGTGTCTTCACAGCCCGTGGGGAGCAACTGGATTCTTTACACTGTGTTCATAACTAGAAGTACAAAGACTGGCTGGTGGGGGAGGATACCAAAGAGGGGTAATGTTGCCTTCTTTATATATATATATATATATATATATTTATAGATATATATATACACACACTTTATATATTTTATATATTATATATATATTATATATATGAACTTATAGCTAGAACCATTCATACTGCAGACATAATGTAAATAAAGCCATAAAGTTATGCTAAAAACAAGAAGAACAACTGAGGTTTAAAATAACAATTGATGTTTAAAATAATAATGTCGAGTGAAAATATCTGGGAGATCTCTGAGTCTAATTAGGCTCTTTTCCCCCAAGTAACATATAAAGTGCCAAAACTTTGATTCATCTACAATATATATCTCCAAGCTTGTACTGTCCTGTTACAAATAGTATGCACAACACACAGCATACAACACTTTTACACAGACTCTGGAGATAAAAATCATCCAGTGAGTCTCAGTTATCTGATTTCAAATTCACTGTCAAGGGGCAATAATTTGTTATTTCAGAACACGAAGAAGAATGATGTCCCTTATTGCACAAAGACATCTCTTTACTTAAGATTATTTCCAAATGCAGCTACTGCTTAAAGGTTCGGAGACTGATCCTTTTTTTCCATAGCACAACGACAAAAAAAGCTCAGAAGCCAAGGACAGGGAAAGAGCTGATTTAGCATTTTCCCATTCTAAAATCCTCTGTGAAGGGGTTTTAAGTGTGAAGAAGAAGCAAGAATAGTTAGGTAACATGCACTAGAACTAGTTCCGTTATTAACTCTTGCTCTGCAATTTCAGGAAATGTTAGAAAGCAACAGGAAAGTATGGTTTGGGTAGAGGAACAAATGTAATATTTCATTCTTTATTGATATCATAAAACGGGAAAGGAAAAGACTCGCTATGTTCCATTTGCAAAAACAAAACAAAAATAATAAAAAAATAAAAGTATTATTCCCTATTTCAAGTATAAAGAATCTTGTTCAGAGTTCAACTGTTATTAGTACAGGCTGGCACAGTCATCTCTTTTCCAAAGCATTTATCACATTGGTTTTCATTAGATTCAAAATTGTACCATAAAAATAATATATCTATATGTCCAAAGACCGTCAAATCCTTCCTTCAAATTCTTGCTTTGTAAAATGGATTTGTGAGATGCTTGGCCAGGACTTCAAAACTCTCCACAGTCCCAGGTAAGCTCACACTTACACTTAACTGTCTTTTAAAACCCTTGTTTAATCGATGCCAGGTCGCCTTGAACTAGCATACCACTACATTAAAGTCCACTTAATGGCATCACCTGTTTCTATCCAGCAGTGTAAATTCCTGTTTGATTAAAAATTACACCCTGCTCCTGCAGATGTGTTTAACTTTATGAACCACTATATGTTAAATAGAGTAAGGTATCTAAACAACTTCGCAGATCTTAATCAAGATGCCTTGGCAATTACTGCAAGTTCACTTCTATCTTGTCTTAGATCACAACTTCAACAGGAAAACTCATGTTAGCTACAACATCTTCTGCATAATCTAACTCCACAAGGTGAGTCAATGCCACAAGGGCCATCAGCAGATAGACTTTCACATTTTCCATAGTATTTGGCCAGGAAAATAGAGCTACAGAGTGTGTACCTGTAACTTAATGATCTATGGACACTCTGAGATGCCTGCAAAAACTGTCATACTTTTACAGAAAATAGCCACAAAATACCCTGGAGATGGTGCCATTTAGATGTTTTCATCCCTGACCCAAGGTACACAGATTTCTTTAAGGATCCCTAACTCTTACTTTCCTCTTACGTAAAAGCTGACTACTCAGATTTTAAGCAAGTAAGAAGCAGCTTACCTAAGTTAATAGGTTAACAGAAGTCCCTAGAGAGGTCACATACAACAGTTCATAACCCAACACCAAAATTATCTTTGAGATTTAAAAAGAGTATTAGTATTTGATGCAAACTTTAACCTGTAACAAAAAAGGAAAATACTACCATAGCTTCTTACACAGTGATCAGATAAAAGGTTTGGGGTTTGGCCATGCATCATTATTCTCAAATATAAAGAAGTTCTCTGAAATACTCTCAGAGTGGCATTTTGTACACTGAGTGTACAAAGGCAACAAAGTACTCACATTTGTTTAAACATGCAGCCACATGCATGTATTTACACACCTGGAGAGAGAGACTACATATATGTTGGCATTTCCAGGAACCTAACATTTTGGAGTCCTTTTTCTTAATAAGCATCACTTAACCTTTCCAAAGCTGAAGGTTTAAGGTCAGATGCAGGCCACCCATTGGCAAAATGTACACAATGGCAAAGTCTTCCTGCCCTATGGATGAAACCTTGTTGAAACACCTTTTCCACAGCATGGCTATGCCCAAGGGGAAATGTCTGACAGTTCTAACCCTTTATGTCCATTGGATGTTCTCTCTCACCTGTAGTCCCAGCACAAAGTAACTGTGAGCTAGATGAAATCACTCCTTCAGACACATCTAGTCCGTAAGGTGTCCTTTCCACCCTTGGTTTTGAGTACACTCTAGCATTGTCTGCCACTGAACCAACATGCTATTACACTTGTTGAAATACACTTCAACATGGCCAGAGTTTTTGTTGTTGTTATTGTTGTTTTTTGAAATAAACGATATGTGCTGCACTTTACAGACAGCTGCATAAAAGGAAAAGCTTTGGCTATGCCACAAGTTCCTATGCCACCAAACCATAAGGATTTAACTTTGACTTCTCTCTTTTTTTTCTTTTTTTTTTTTTTAATTAATAGACGCATAAGCATAATCCTCCAGGCATGAATGCCGGGAAGGCAAAGCAATGAGAATAAATGTTTAATGCTGTTGAATGGGCATAGCAACTGTACTCCCTGCCTGCAGCTAAATATTGCTACTACAAAGGAGTTCTTTAAGTTATCGCTACTAATAGTTGTTGCTGGGCAGGTATGTATATAGGAACTGTAGTTTAAAAGGCAAGAAAAAAAAAAAAAAGTCTAATCATTTTCTGTTACAGACCAGAGTTCTGCTAAAGAAATTTAATCCTTTTTCCAATATGGAAAGAAGCCAATTGTGTACAAGTTTACTGCAATTTCAATCAGTGTGTGAACTCTAGTAACATCGATTATAATACCCTCTTCCTCCTTTCTTAAAAAACAAACAAAAAAACCCTCCCAAATATGCTACTCTGGCTGAGTTTTTTTCCCCTCCATCTTTCCCTCCCCCACAACTTGTACCTTCAATACAGCCAGAACTTCCACAGATCAGAGGACACTGTCAGCACAGGCTGACCAATCTCAGAGGTTTTTTTTTTTCCTTTTTTTTTTTTTTCTTTTTTCTTCAAGATACTCCGTGTTAACAGCTTGAGGGGGTTCAATCAGCACTGCTTTGATCTCGGCTGGAACTATAATTATTTAACATTGTTACAAGGATTTCTATAATCCATCCTACCATTAAATCCCTTTTACACCCTCATCTTCTGAAGGCTAATCTGCATCCGTACACTCAGTTTGTCTCTTCAGCTGGTTTCATCAGGCTCTGGCATTCTCCAACATCCAGAGTGATGGTTCTTTTTTTTCTAATGAAATCATTTTCTTTCAAATTGAAAAGCGCAAAAGGTCTTGTGCATTTGCTACCTTTTGATGAGATAGCTATATAACACCAATATAATCCACTGTTTGCTGCAAACTTCCTTCCAATTTCATAAAATTCATTTTCTCTGTGGTGTTTTCATTGAATTGACGATATGTATGCGTGTGTTATATACATAGCTGAGGAAAAAAAAAGTCAAATGAACACCAACAGATGCTCTTTGAAAATACAGCTAAGCCAAGAACAGTAATAGCGTGCTCATTTCTGACTATAGTCTCCTTGATAAATACTGTATGAAACACTGTATCCAAACTTAGAAAGCTAGGTAAATAAATTTTGAGTGAGAGAAAACAGAAATATTTTATAATTACAATGTATGAAAGACCCAAAACACATGGAAAAATGACGTTAACAGAATCAAAGGAAATAAATGACAAAAAGAGAATGAATGCAGAGCAGAGCAAAAATGAGAGCATGAGCAAAGTCAGACCAGGAATATAAAAGGAGATGATCAGAAATTATGAATGATCAAAAGGGAATACAAAGAACAAAAAGATTTCCTTTTTTCTTTTTTATTCAAGGAAACAAAACTTGAAGAGGAAAATGATGTTTTTTCCAGCACATGTACATTGGGGAAACTGACTCATTGCTGCACACATTTTCTGTGACTCATTAGTTAAGCAACCGAAGAGTAAAAGTGGTTGTTCCGCGAAGCACCACTGGGCTGTCACCTCAACAAACACTGTACTGTGACCGTGTGCATGTGCAAAGGGGAACACAAGTGCAGGCAGAAAGGCCAGGATGACAGATACAACAGGTAAGACTGAGCCATTATTACAAAAAACTATCATATCAAGGTTAGGTGGGACACTTTGCCTATGAAGTAAACTTACTCAGATAAATAATTTAAAGCCCAATATCTCACAATGCATAACTAAAGGTTAAGTTAATGAAAAACATCATATGTGGACTTGCTTTATTATTACAAATATCGCATAACGAAGGCGAAATATCTCCTAATTTCTAACCTAAACCTCACCTGGTGCATCTTGAGGCCATTCCCTCTAGTCCTATCACTAGTTACCTGTGAGAAGAGGCCGACCCCTGGTTAATCTGAAAAAATGTATTTAGTATGTATTTCTTGCACTGTTCTATGAACTCTTTTTCTTGGACACTTAAGAGATTTTCAGATGCTCAAGAGTATACTTGTTCCTATCTCCCATTCATAACAAAGTATTGGCTGAATACCTCATGACTATGGCTATTGGTCTTTCTCCTATAAAGTAAGTGTAGTTGTGAGTCCTATTCAAACAATATATGCATTTATAAATTAATTAGTAGTTAATAGACTGCTAGCTATTAATAAACTAGGTATTAACTCCATTGCAATCAATGTGTGGATTTTCTGTTTCTTCAACAGGACCAAAAATGTGAATGCAAAGTTTGCCTATCTAAAGATGAAATAATATATTTCTGCCCTCTGTTAAAATTTAAATCAGTGTAAGTAATTGCGGAATTTGGGCATGTAGCTGTCTAACAGTATCCACTCTGTTTATTACCACATTTCTGGGGCGAAGACAATGTTAAACTACCATATTTGATGGCACTCCACCCTACAGACAGAGTTCCCTGAAACCCATCGGGCATCACATGGAGTGATGAGTACTCCAACTGAAGGTGGTCATGTTGAGTTAGAGCAGTCAGCCTCGGTATTTGGTATTCTTTATTTATGCATACAGACTGCTTAATATAGATAAAGCAAAGCCCTGACTGCTGGTGAGCAAAATAAAGTCATATTTCACAGTTATGATGTCATCAAAGGACTATATTTCATGGCTATAACATCTTTGCAAATATATACATTAACTGGTATCCCTAAGGAGCGCTATTTGCTAAGTCTGCCTGAGGTCCAGCAAGGTGGACCTCCTTAAATTCCATTTAATGTACATTAAGATTTGAATATCAAGGAATTCTAAATAGCCTGAGGGTAGAAAAGGCATTCTGAATTTTATACACTGTAGCATACTTGCCATATTACATAAATTTTTCTATATATTATGTGCTTTGTTATCTTCAATTTACTCTTTAAATTTCAGCACACTATTTTCCTTTTATGCATTTATCTGTGCTTATATGCTTTATATATTATATGTAATTACAAAATTACAACTCAAGTGAAACTCATATAATATATAAACTATCATTGATGCAGTACGAGAATTTCAGATCTTGAAAATGGAATTTGATTCCTTTATTCACTCTCAACCAATATCACTGTAATATCAGCCTTAAGCAACGTGGGCTGCTAAAATCATTTGGTTCCATTTTTCCAAAAAGGAAAACTGATAGGATTATTTTCGTGATAAATTAATTTTACCATGTAATTGCAATTATGACTTCTAATTAATAAATGGTTTCAGCCTTACTAACTAGGTCAGCATTTTTCTTTTAAAAATATATCATTTTTCTCTTTAGATAAGCGTCATGATATGTCCAAGCTTTGGGGAAATTCACACAGTGTTTTTCTAGGGCAATGATCCCAGAAGCTGAGAAATGGTGATAGTAATGTGACATCCTTTGCTACATATTTAAGTGATTTTTGTCTTTTTTACAAGAAAAAATAAAAAGCAGATGATGGTAAAAGGCTTTTTAATAGGTAGGATCACGGTTTCTAAGTACTACTGAACTATTATTTAACTTTTGACTGAGTTCCCCCCCATATGTAGAACACCAAACACTATGAAACCAATGAACCAGCAGAACAATTAATCTACTGCATCACACCTGTCAAAATGCACGTGGCATTGTAAAACATAACAAGAAGAGGCAGAATTGAAGGAGAACAGGTTTTATGTAGTTGGATATATTCTTACTGAAAGTTATTAAAGGAATCTAATGGTTACTTTCAACATCATATAGGACAGAGTTCAATGCTCCTCATTGCCCATTGCTCTGTCAGATAACATGTTTGAAGGTACACCAGTAATATGCAAGAACACTTCTCCAGCATCCTCTAAAGATGTCTTCTGGCATGTGGCATTTTAAATTCTGTATTGCTCTTCTCCTCTTCTCTTCCCTGTCAACAAACTTTTCACACAGTTCTTCGATTCTATGATTCACACATGGCATGATGATATGGAAAAGAAAATTAAGAAAGTTTTAACTACTAAAACAAGGATTAGCAGGACAAGATGAGAGAAAAATAATTTCCTTGGAAGAGGCTCAAAATTTGATGGCTAAAGTATTATGGATATAGTAATTAAACTAAACGCTAGCTCTTATCAGACTGCAACACACCAAATTATCTGTTGTTTTGTTATAGGGTGTTTTTTTTCTTCTGTTAGAAATAGGCATATATTTAGAAAGTACCTTTTAAAGAAAATTTCTGAGAAAAATTGAGATCCAGTACCTACTTTGAAAAGTAATCAATATCAAATACTAAGGAATTCTGTAATTTGGGCAAAAAAGTTTTTTCAAGGAATAAGTCAATGAAAATCCACAAAGTACAAATGACAATACTAGAAATAGTAAACGAAGTTTAAAATTATACATATTTTATCAGAACATAATAAATATGAAGCATTTACAATATTGTATACATTTATATATTAATATAATAATATATTAATAATGTATTATTGTATACATTTATAAACATTGTATACATGACTATATTACACCTAAAAAAACTCTCAGTGAATGCTAATCACGACTGCTTCCCAGATAGTCTCTTTTTTTTTTTTTTTATTTTAAGAACTAGCATTTATTTATAGATGTAAGCCAAAGATTTCTTGACTGATTAGTAGCTTTGGCACCACAATACAAATACTATATTTCAGATAACTTAATGAAGTCCTTCTTCACACAATGATGTCATTTGAAATTCAGTCTCCTTTAAGAACCACCCATCCCAAAACACATATATGAACCACTCTGGAACATTATGTCCATAATATGCATTATCTTATCTTTCTAAATTATCCATAATAATCCATCATAGTGGTTTTATGCTGATGAAGTACCTTTGATATTAATGAAACTATATCGCCATAAAATCAGAGAAGCACAGACCTGAATCATCCCACTTGAGTATTTTCTTTAAGTAACATATCATTTTTACAACTTCATCCTCAATCCCTGAAATGTATCAGCCAATTTTTCTTCATAAAAAAAACAATAGGCCACTGCATAATCCTGGAATACTTACTCAAGACAAAATTACGAAAAATACTGGAAAGTTTTTCTATCTGTAATCCCCAAGAATATGTTGAGAAGCCAAGTTCAAGTTTTCCAGCATGAATAAATTGTTTGAGGGTCTTGAGGGAGATAAAGGATATAAGGGAGGAAGGGAAAGAGTAAGGTTAAAAAAAAAAACAAAAAAAAAAAAACCAAGAACTCAGATGGCCTCTGCACAGCTCTTTTGGAAAGTCTAAACTAACAAGCTGACTGCAGGAAAAACTAGGCACTAGTGCCATTGCGCCGTTAAGGCTTTCCAGACACATAGGCTTTAATTCTTATCTGCCTACCCAAATATATGTACATATAAGTATATATATTACTTTTTTTTTTTTTTTTTTTTTTTTTTTAACTCTGGGCCACGTTTCTGACTATTTGATTCTGGTTTTTTTTTGTTTGTTTTCTTTCTTCCTTTCTTTCACTGACTCTCATTAGAACATATTTAAATAACTTAAATATATTTTAACTAAACAAAAATGAAGTCTGATTCCATTAAGATAACCATGCTTATTTTTGTCATATTGATGAATAAGTGTTGAATGATTGCATAAAAGTTTACTCCAGCACTTCTCCAGTGATCACCACCATTGCACTTGTATACAAAGGTGGTTTACACACACCCTTGTCTGAAGCCTACATCAAGGAGATAAAGTAAGATCTACTATTCAATCCATATCCTTCCTTTGGGCATGCAATGGTAAAATGGCCTAAAAAATGAAGTAAGATAATTAAAAACCTAAAATTAAATGTGTGTTAATCTGGTATTATTAAGTTAAACGCAAATACTGAGAAAGTCAGGGTCAGAATTTAGACAGGGATATTGCCCTTAGGACACCCTTGCCATCCCATGACCACACTGTTCAGCTTCATTTCCAGACTCAGAATCATTCCGACCTGTGTAATTTTATTGGGTAAATATTCATATCTAGTTTGTCACTGACACATCACACTAAATTTACTTTCAGCAAAAGCTGGTTCTCTCAAATGGAGGTATAATGGCTTCTGGCGATAATGCGTTTGGTTACATTATTTAAAATTTTATGTTATGATGTCTTAACAGAAAGAAAATAAGTGAGGGAGGAGGAAAATACATTCTGAAAATCAAAATATGTTCTTTAATTATATATGCTGAACACAGGACACATAACAGAAACCAAAAGAAAGCTGCCAATTTAAGTAATAAAGGCACTAACATTGCTCAGTAGGTGCTTGCACCCAACTGCTGCACTATTGTGTTGCATGGTAAATAACGCTATGTTGTGCATATAGTTCATTGTATTAACACATCTGTCCTTCAACTGTTCAAGGCAATGTTGCTATGCAGTATTCTGCATGCAATAATCTTAGTTGAATTAACGAGGAAAACACAACAAAGAGCAAAACAGTTGTGAACCAATTACATGTCCCTTTTGATTCTCACCCCATCTGTTTCCCAAAACAGAAATTGTCTCCTAGTCCTTTGCAATTACCGGGGTGTTATATTGCCTTTATGACCACACTGCAGTGGAGACAGCTGAAAAGTGCAAAGCTTTCTGCCAGCCTCTGCAGGTCCCTTGGTGCATGAAACTACAAGAAACAATGTATTGTAATGCAGATGTTCATTGATTCCCTGAAGACTTTCACAGACTACGAGTCCTTCACTGTGTGACCTACAGGGATTTGTACTTCACATAATATCCACTATATAGCGTATCATGTCCAAAGTGAAGTACCTAGTGAATCTGATCATTTTTCCCTTGCACATGCCTTTCCCAGCTATCAACTTTTTTCAGAGAACAAGAAGTCTTTTATGCTTGAAACATAAACGCCAATCAAAATAGAATACAATTATAATAATGTGTATCACTTTTCATTCAGAGTCCAGTGCATTTTACAATTCAGGATGATGTTCTTGCCTCATGCTGGACATATACAAGTAGAAAAGAATTTAGGAAGGTCCTGGATCAAATGAAATTGAGTCTACTTAGTCTGAAAACTTGCCCACTTGCAGATTAAGGTAGTAACCAAAGCACAATTTACATCTAAAATACTGAAAATGAAAAGCCATGCTACATCAAGTAAATATTACACAACTGGGTAAATAAAGGCCCAGAAATATTATACAAATGCCATCAAACTAAATGCTAATAGACTTGAAGGTTTTAGATAGTTTCACTTTTCTGAAGCATTTGGACAAGCATTAAAATGAAGTTCTGCATTTGAAAATATTCTAAAAGGCTACTTGTCTGAACAAAATTAAAGCTCTACACATTTAAAATGTATATATGAGAAAACGTTACTTCTAAACTAGATGCATTTCCATAGCACCTAATTTTGAAACACAATTTAAATTTACATATATGTTACTTGCACAAAACAATGTTAAGGAAATGGCATCTCTAATGACAAAACAGTTGAGTGCTTGATAAGGGCTCCAGTAGCCAGTTATTAACTCACTCCTCATTGATATTTTATGTCACAAGTCAAATACGGTATGGTTTATCTCCAAGTTTACAGAATCTTACAATATTTGCACCTTGAACCATGAAATGGATGCCACAGAAGTCACCATAAGAGCAAGTGACTTCAAGATAGTAAATATCTCTTCGTTTTCAATACTTAGTACTGCCTATTGAGGAAACACCTCAATTTTCTTTTAAAGCCTTGGTGACTGCCATTTCTGGTTAGCTGGCATCATTTAATATGGTCAGGAGTGGACATAGAATAAAAATTCTCCTCATGACTTGATTTTATCTATTACACCTACTCAGTAGCTCATGCAACAGCCTGTTTCCTACAAACAGGCTTGCATGTGGGAAAGATGGCTGCAAATATTAGGTTGCTACTTCCATGTTAGTTCACACAACCACTCTCATTTTCTCATCTTTCAGGTTTTTAGAGGGAACAGCCTGGCAACAAGATCAATTGCCTTGCAGAAAAGACAGTTTCTGCACTAGCAACATCTGTTCGACGGTGTAAAAGAAGGAAGAAAACTTTCCTTCTGGTAAAGGAAAGCTAATTACATGTGCCAAAGGAAAGTTCTGGGCACTAAGGCTAAATAATATGAAATGGGCCACACCTATGTGCTGGGAGACTCCCTTAGCCTTTCAATAGGTTACTGCACACAAATTACCTATGGAGAAGGCTCCCTGCAATGCTCCCTGAAATTTGGGAATTATTTTGGAAGAGTGTCAGCTGGCCTCAACCACAATCATGCCAGGGACATTTTTAGCACTTCACTGGTATGTACTCTTCAGTTTCTGTGACTACTGAATTCACTAACATATGTGTAGCCTAGTTTTCCTTACAGCTCTTAGCCCTGCATCTTCTCTTTAAAAGAGGAACATGCTCATCAGGTTAGAGCAGAGAGGTGGGGCCCTCAGAAGGGTTTGCACCAGCTGCTAAAGCCAGAAGAATAATTCCTCAGTCCCACTACCTCAGCACTGCCCCTGGACAAAAGCACCACATCCTGGTGCTCCTATAAATGCTTGCATGTTATACACTAATACTGACTTTTAAAATATTGTAGATTTAAATACCAGTTTTTACCATCATTTGATGATATAAGAATCTCAGCTTTTGTCACAAAAAATAGGTGGGATGTCTTCAAGAGTTCATGCTTGTAGCAGACATTTGATAGCGAGTCACAATGATGTATGGATAAAGTCACTAAGTACACCACTAAGGTTAAACAAGGTGAATATAATGCAAGAGTACTTGGGGAACAATGGTTTTAGTTAAGCAATCAGACCTCAAATGGAACAATGCCTTGCAGACGTCTGCACTGCTGACAGAGTTTCAGGTAATCAACAGTAAGCTGTGCTATGCGTGAAAAGGCTTGGGAACACCACAGTCCTTGAAGACCTGGTTCAGTTCTAAGTACAAGAGTGAAAATTATTTGAAACACTTAACACACAGGTGCGGTGACCTCCCAAAACAGCTCCAGTATCAGAACCAAACCATGAAGTCAGTGGTTCACTACCATTAGCTCCACCAACCTCAACAGTATTCAAGTGTCAAAATAAGACCTGCAGTCCACGGGTTAAGTTGATGACTATTACCCCCCTACTTTCTGCATGGCCCCCTCTTAGTTCCGAACTAGCGACAGAACCAGATCAAGATCCACAGAAATCCTCCCCCGCTCCTCTACCCCCCCTCCCAACACCCCGGTATAGGAGCTGGGCTCTCTTCTTTTAATCCAATACCCACTTCACTACAGAAGATTTATTTAGACTGCCTCTTGTTTCATAAAGGGCTCCAAAAGTCTGTAGTGATTTTGACACTTTGTTATAATGTTTCTGTGACCCCCCCCCACCCCTTCCTCACATACCACACCACCACCCAGCCTCATTTTCATATGGATACAAAGCATCGGGATAAAATGATGGTTCATTATAGTGGTACAGAGCTCTTATCTTCATCCGGCAAGAGTCATTTCCTTCCAAAGATTGAAATGCAAATGTGAAAATTAATGATAACTGCATTATCTGATAGCAGAGATAATACCGATTCACTGTCAGAGTAACACACAGTCATTCTATGATTTCCTCTGCTTCTTCACAATATTCTTCTTACTGTCAGACTATATCTATGGTTAACTATGTTTCATGGATTTTTGTTAATTTACATCAAATAGCATTTCCAAGATCTTATATCTACCACATCCCCCAATCAAAAAAGAAACGAAATCAGGACAGTAATCTCCAAGTCCTTCTTAGGGCTGGTTTAAAAAGAAAAGAAAAGAAAAAAAAAAAAAAAAAAAAAACTATCATTAATATCTGTTTCCATCCTGCAGTGGTCTACCACATTCCAATCCATATTATACACTCTTGCTTTGTAACCCAAACTGCTTAGAGTATTACTAAATAATGCAGATTTAGCCCAACAATCAATACATATTTACAGCAATTCTTATGAATGGTTACAGGAAATCTATTCAGAAAAGCTTTTCAAACTACCTTTTGTAACAGGTAAAAATGTGAACCTGGCATGTGAAATGTTCACAGGGATCTTTCTGATCCACATCCTGCTAAAGCAATACTTCAGAATTCACATGAAAGACTGTTTCAGTGCATCTTTTATTAAAAATTCATAGCAGTGTCACACACAGCATATCATTACTTTAAAGCACTATTTAATTTTGTATTTACTATTTTTCTTACCCTTTCTCATATATTTTAAGAAAAACACCAACTTGCAATGGTAATAAAAAGAAACTACACTGTTATATTTAACCATCATATATGTTTTTTTTCTATAGTTCTTTGATATATGTATATGAGTCATGATGAGTCTCCTGAGATTTCACATGAGTTGTGACTTCATCCTGCTCTACTATTATCAATAGTAGAAATTCTGTTGATTTACTGGAGGCAGAATTTTACACATGGGAAACTTTCACTTAATGTGTAGATGAATGTAAACAGTACATAAAAAATAACCATAAAATGACAAAAAGAGTTGTAAGTCTTCTTTTCCATTGCCTTTTTTTTTTTTTTTTTTCATTTTGGTTATGTGGACAAATCACATTATCTCACTTTCCAGGATAATTTCAGATACATATCAAAAGAACTTCTGACACTGACTTTCAAGACTATCCAACTCACAAATTCAACATGTTCTGCAAGAAAGCTGTGCTCCTATATGGGTGTGAAAGTAATAGCTTATATAGGGAATAAGGATGAAATAATTGATAGTATACTGAATGTGAATTAAGAAGAGTTCTGGTATGGAAGCATGGAACCTCTAGGATATTTCATTCACAGTTCCCCAAGTTAGGCAGGCTTACATAGAATAGATAGGCAGTAAAAAAGGGGATGATCCTATTCTTGTGTGATTGATAGTCTGTAGAAGACATGTAGGAGATACTCTTTTTGTTCATTATCTGTTAAAACACTGATCACTAGCTTCATGTGCACTGATAACCTACCAATAATACAAAGGATTATGATATGTATAATACATGCATATTACTATATGCATATACTGTGTGCATCTACACATATCAAGGCATCCATCTGATAACAAACAGTATATTTAAGGCTGTAAAATGATCTCTACTTCCACTTTTAAAGAAAGAAATCTTTTCATATAAAATTTGTTTAAGCCCAGTCTTGCTTTGCAGACTCTATTTTTTTTTCATTGTTATTTTTTTTTTTACTTTTGCTGTTGGCCATAAAGGAAAAAGAAACAGGTCCTTTACTGTGTGTCTATACACAGTCTATTGACCTCAGTTTCCGTTATTTCAGTTGTCTTCTCATTAAAAAGAACTTCAAAAAAAATAGGACAAAACCAATGAAAACTACAGATAACTTAAAATATATATATATTCAGGTAACAAAGTGACGAAAGAAGGAAGGAGGGAGGGAGGGAGGGAAGGAAGTGAGGAAGGGAGGAAGGGAGGGAGGGAGGAAGGGAGGGAGGGAGGGAGGAAGAGCTCTAAATTTATAAAGAATTTTCTTTGAGTTGTCAAATTGTCACAGTTCAGACTATCCGTCTACCAACTTGCATCATGAAGAACACGTTTCCTTGGTTTCTGAGAGAGCTCTATCTCAGTAGAAAGACCAGATGTAGATTCCATAACAAACTATGACAAGCTACTCATAAAGGTAGCATCTATACTGTGAGCTGGTAAAGTTAAGTAAACCTAAGTTTTTAATGGCTCTTTTTTTCTGCAGTGCTACCACAAACCCCTAAATAAGCAAAATATTTCATGCTTTGGGTTTGTGTTTTTTTTTTCAAAGATCTGAAAGAAGTTATCATTTTTCTTGTACTGCATGGCTGAAATTAATTTCTGTTGATTTTTTTTTCTTCTTTTTTTTCTCCGTATCAATAAATAACCAAATTCATTTCAGAAAGCATGCATGATGGAGAGCATGTCATGGAGTCCATATCCATTCCTTTCCAACCTTCATACATATTATTCCCTTTAAAAAATCTGTACTTAAATTAAACAAAGCTCTTCATTTCATGTCATTGGCCAACCATTTGCTGAAGTTAAACCATAACCCATGTCAAAGCAAACAATAAATATGTATTATCAGAATATGTATTACACATCTTACTGTTTGATATCTTGCTGTTTAACTGAACATTTTTTCCAACAAAAAAGTCATAAAAATGTATCTTTAACATTTCTATAAGATAGCTCATAAAAAAAGACAACAGCCAACACAAACACATTTTCAACTATGTCGAATACTATATTATACACTAAACAATGAACAAAAATGTATCTATTTAAGATAGAATTTATTTATAATGTTTTTTTTTCAAGTCATATGTTAATCAGTGACAGCCTTTAAATCTGCAGTGAAGCTGGAAAAGGTTATTCTGGTCCATCCACGGATGTCTTTTGTATTACTTCAAATGTACTGTAGTGTATTTTATTACAAGATCTTGTTTTCATATAACACCATAGTGCTTTATATAAAGTATCAACTTACTTGTATATTATCATTAAGAACATTTTAAATGACATCATAATAATCAGATTTACTATGTCTTCATTTTCGTTTGCATTATATTTTCCAGGTGCTGGTTTCAGAAAATTACCATTAGCGTTATTCTTTTCCTCATGAAGAGCACACAGTAATTTGCAAAATCAAGCAAGGATGAAAATGTGATTGAAATATACGATTTTTTTTCTAATAAATATTATTATTGAATTATAAATTATTGATAGAACACTTCTGAAACTCTTTTCTGACATGTTCATCCTTTTTAGGGAAAACGTCTATTAGAGATACAGCTATTCTAAGTGTATGTCTAGCTTCAGATGCACATTTTCCAACAGCACGATTAAAATATATTAAATATAATGGATTTTTAAGGCCCTACCTAGAGTCCATACCCATGAAAACACTGATGAACTTAACTGCAAAATCACCTCATTCAAAAATACAACTGACCCCTTTCTCTTAGGTACTTTTATGATACAACAGCGGTTTTACATATTTATATTGAACAGATATTTGGAAAGTATTCCCATGCTACCATCACTTTTTATACCTTAGCAATACTGTGCTTGTGCCTCCTTAGAAGTGCATAATAGAAAAATATTAACATGAGTTAATGTTTTCCTGTGAACTTCTAACAGCGTATTGACTACAATCTAAGTTTCTCTTCCAACCAGAATCAATGACCAGGTGTGCTAAATGATGTCTATCAAGTTAAAACTGGTAATCAAAGTTCTTGAAAATGTCAGTAGTTTCCACACCTATTTATTAATCTCAACATGCTGCTAAATATAGGCACAAAGCTTGTGGGGGTACAATGGTGTTTGGTTGGTCTGGCCTCAGAAAATATAGCAGAAAAACTTCTATCTTAATACAGCCATGGAACTGGGAGTTTACTGACAAATTTTAATCCTAAAATTTTAAGCATCAAGAACACTTTCCTTTATATCAGGAAGATGTGTAAGACATTCCATGTGAAACAATTTACACAATGGTATAGCCAAAACCGTTTCTTACTCAAGATCTCTCTCTTAGTCCCTATTCATTAATATCTTGAACACCAAAGGATAGTTAAAGAAACAGTTCATTAAAAAACAATACAAGGCAGAACATAGCCAATAAAATAATAATAATAATAATAATAACAACAACAGTAATAAAGGAAATCTCTAGTTTAAGAGATTTCTCATGGCGTTCAGTTGTTTTTTCCTACCTGGCCCATCCCAATCTTCTGCCTCCACAGCAAGCTGCCCTGGTTTTTCTGACCTTGCATCACCCTCAGATTCTGCTGCCTCCTGGATTCCTTCTTCATTGCCTGAAAAAAACAATCCAAGAAGTACCTTTTTGAGATATTTCAATAATGACTTTTAGGCAGTTCTCCTGCAATGTCCAAACAACCGCTTATATGTAAGTGAAAATATATGCATATTGATAAACACAGAGAAAATGGAAAAAAAATGTATTATTACACATGTAAACGTCTGTGAGTTCCCAGTGACAAAAACAAGCTCCAATCCTTCCAGTTCTGTGGAGAGACAAGTCTTGGTAATCAGTGTATACTCCGTAGGCTTAAAAAAAAAAAAAAAAAAGAATCACAACTAGGACCTATTCTGTAAACTTACATACAAAGTCATTAAGTTTATATGCATAAATGAGAGAAATAAATGAGCTCATTACTCCCCAGCTAGAGGGGTGATTAAGGAAAATATTCTTTCACTTAAATGTTTTCTTGAATTGACACCTAACTGTTGCTTATGCTTTGCAGATTAATGACACTGTACAAATACATGGTCTACTAACTATGCTGGCTTTACTGGCAACTAGTGGGAGACCTAATCTATGGTATTTAGGCATTTAAGGAATTTCTACTTAAAGGTTTCAAGCCAGCTACCCTATGACAGCTTTCTCCCCATCAAGCTTAATCTAAAAAAAAATAGCATTTGCAGTGAATTTGAGAATTTTCACCACCAATCTGAGAATATCTGTCTGCCTTCAGAAACTACCTTTTCAAGATAGCACATAGGACATACTGAACATTACAATCAGGTAAATTTTTAGAGGTGGCCACTTAATCATTATTTGGAGAATTATTGGTTGAAAGTGAAATTATTTTGGTTAAAGAAAGTTACTAGTTAAGCTCTATGCAAAAATACTTTGAAATAACCACTACAAACATACAAACTGAAGGCGCGGGGTTCGATATTAACACAAAATAGTATCGCCACAGTAATGTGCTAAATGATCTGTCAGGCTGCTTATCCCAGCCAGTAATTTGGTGCATTTATAAATTTATTTATTTATTTATTTTTAACTACTAATTAATCCAAAAACCCTTGAATAGGAAGAGATTTTGAAGAATGGGAGAAATTGAAGCTGCTCAACTAACTACATCGGTTAAACAGGACTGATTTGCAGTTTACATTTTATAACAATCTAGAAGCAAACTTTAAAAAAAAACTGAGTTCCACAGAAAAGTGGCATCATTAAAAAAAGTGCTGTATATTTCTGAATTTGGAAATCAGACTGTTTGTTGATTTGACAACAGTAAAGCAAGGAGAAAAAAACAGAGCAATTAAGTAGTAACTTGCATTTTTTTCCCCACTTATGATAACAAAAGCTTTTATTAGCAACATAGGTAGAGAAATGTGATTACAACAAACCATGCCAGATCCCCATACATTATCATTGGAGCTATATTTATACCAGATAAGATTGCGACCCAGAGTTTTCAAGTACATGATCATATACAAACACTATAAAGTATTAACTTCATGAGCACATGCAACATCTTATATTAACATATTCTTTCTTGCAAACAATTTTTCAAATCCTACGTATAAGGAACTGGTAAACTACTTCTCACACAAACACAACACTATATTCACTCCAGACTAGGATAATGAAAATGAATTCTTAAGTACTAACAATATAGTTCAGTGTATTCATTTTCATTTAAAGCTAAAATAAATCAAAAATATCTAGTAAAATTTTTTATTAAACACGCTGTATACTTTTACCAAGGCTCATGTGCTGAAGTTCAATCTGAAGTTACCTTTCAGAAGACATTCATAAGGAGTAATGCAGAAAAAGCTATCAAGTAGTCTTACTGATTATTTGGTTTTACCAACTACCCTATTTTGAACTAGCATTTGTGCAGTTAGCTTGTAGTAACCAAAAGAGCTCTGCCTTTTTTTTTTCTTTTTAATTTTGTGGACTAAAGAATGTATCAGATATTTTTACCTTCTTATTTCTACCTTCATAGCTACCTACAGCTGCAACAAATTGCCTGTTATTGAAGGGACACAAAGGACAATTTACCAAGACACAAACCTGGCAAGATCAACTCCAGTTCTTTCCAAAATGCTAGAAAACACTTCACAGCTAGGACTATTCTGATAATGAGTTTCTAACTCAAGCTGTATAATCACCATATACAGCTCTTCAAATGTTCTTTTCATGGAATTTTTATACTAAAGGAAATTATTTTCTTCCACTGTAAACAATAGATGTCTATGGACTAAATAAGAGCAACAATAACAACAACAAGACAGAAATAACAACAATTATTTTAGATAAAGCCCAAGCATGGAAAATTTTAGCTCCGAAATATAGAAAGTTTTTCCAGGTTATAATATATGCAAACCTGGCGTTAGCATGCAAATTTGAGCATTCTTTCAATCAATGCAACCAACCAGAACATCAAACAAACAAAACTATTAGAATTGAAAGAGGAGGGGGAGAAACTTATGTGAAAAGATTGGGCTGAAGGGCAAAAGAAGGACAGAGTTACAGCTTAGGTATACAACCTACAGAACACAGTAATTAAGTATTTGGGAGATGAGAAAAGATCTGAAAATTTATGTTAGCAGATGGCTTAACTTTTCATTAACTTGTTTTTTCACTGTCTCATGAAGCATGTTGTTATATGTTTTCCATAACCAAGTTTTCATGAATTAATACATGTCCTGTGCAAATAGAACAAAATACGGAGAATGTACAATAAAGAAAACTTTGTTTTGTATCTAAAACTATTTTTCATTATTTACATCAATATTTTCTTCTATTCAGCATCTACCAAGGCCACATGTTACACACCTGAAATATCCCAACACCAACTATTGTATCCCCATACTACTCTCCCTCCATACTGAAGCAATCTGCTTGTGAAACCAATTGTCTGGGTATTACTGTGAAGCAATTCTAACCTAGGCTCAGATGAGTATCAAGGTCAGATGAAAATGGCCAAGTCAATCCATTTGCTGCTACACAGACTGCAACTTTAAAAAGCCAAAAGGAGGCTTAGCTCAAGAGTTAATAACAAAATACATCTCTCAAGCTTTTTTTCTCCTGTCCCCTTAATGTTACTTTAGCAACTAACATTTGTTCAGCAGAAAGGAGTTTATTTACTTACAGAATTTCCTTTCTTTCCATTGTTTACTCTTTTTGTTCATTCACAGACTATGTTTCAGTCTCAATAAGACTATTTATTTAATATTTATTTTAAAACTGATTACATTTTTCTCTATTTTACAGGTGAAGACATTTAATTGGATCCAGGACACATTATTTTCTTTCTTTCTTTCTTCCACACCAAAACAAGTGCTTTATATATACCACCTACTTTTTTGCTAACCTGTTGATTCATTTCAAATTCCACCAGGTCTTTTTTCTCATGCTTATTTATTCGCTTTGTTGCTCAGTTACATTTTATTTTTAAGTTAAAGGAGAAATAATTTTTTACCATGAACAACAAATAGTGTTACAGAAGTATCATCAATGATAAATATCGCTTCTACTGTAGTTTCTCCTTATGGTGACTAAGATCAGTAAGCAAACATCGTCCTTAAAAGAACATTATTGTGGTTACAAAAACACTCATAAAAGCAAGAATCTGTAATAACATATAGTATGTTTAGTCGAGTGTCAATTAAGCCTTCTGGACTCTTAGCAACTTGGCAGAATTCATCTCAGATATCAGTAGATATCTGAAAATTAAGCTAGTCCAGACGAATTATGTAGGCACTCCTATAGACAGGGAAGAGAGAAACCTCTACTGTGATTCATTCCATTCTAGGATGTCTGAGACAACAGACCACTCTTGGTGATAGCAGAAATGAATCATCCTCTGAAACACACTAGGAACCTATCTTTAGCCAGCTGAAGTTAGGTAAAACAAATCTCTGCCATACAGTTAGGTGCTGAATACACAAAATAGTACTTAACTTGGAAAAATAAAATGAATTCCATATGCAAACAACTTCAGTACTGTAATATGAATAGAATTTTCATCTTGACCTACTATTTCTTGCCAGAATTAACTGTTTTTGTTGCTCTTCAGAAACAGTTTGAAGAGGCTTTTATGTTGTTTTTATCCTAGTGTTTATTCAAGGGAGACAAGTAAACAAGCTAAACCACTCTAATTCAATGTGGTACAGTTGGTCAGGGAGTCTGAACACTGTAAAAGAGACATATAACCAGAAACATACAAGAGAGAACTCAGACATCTCTGACAATACTGCCAAATAGTAAAAGAGAGACTTGAATATACACGTAATTTCACTTTAATCTTTTTAAAAAATTAAATACTTCCCAATTTGTACTTAATCAACTTGTATAACACGTTATTGCAGTATTTTAAAGAATCACATGGGTTAGCAGTTCTTCTCAACCCTGCTGTTCTAATCCATGTGTTTCCTATCAATATTAGGCTCATACAAAAATTCTCATACAATATAACTATTGAACTTTCTTGACTGGGAATGTTACAGCAGCTGTTAGTCACTCCATAATGTATTTTGCAATCAGCTAAATCAACTAAGTATTTTTAACAATGAACAGTTCAGAACTGACAGATCTACTTTCTTGTTCACAACTGCTTATCACAGCATTGGTATCATATATGTTTGCCAGGTGCTTCCTATAGTTAGGATACCTTCACAGAAGCCGCTTGTGGAAGATAAGGTCATAAAAGAGATGAAAAATGTGCAAGCTTCATACACTCATGGTTTTATCGTCAGACAAAATAGCTTTGGGTGAAGGACTGTACCAGTTACAAACAGCGCACTGCAGCTTGTATTAGAGTGAGAGAACATTAAAAGTTTGAAATTCAGTTTGTGCTCATTCTTCCTGGCAGCATAAATGTAAACTTAAATTGTTAACATCCTAATACAGCTGTTTGGAGTGAAAAATCACTTCTCAATTATAATAAATCAATTCAGAAATAAATTGTTATGAAGCCTGCAGCATTTTGCACTGCTAAAAGAAAAATCAGGCTTGATACAGATGCTTGGGATTCACTCACTGTAGAGTGAACATTCGGGTCAACATTCAGTGACCTTATGTATGCCAGTGCAACCGCTCACAAAGGGGTAGGCTTTCCTGGGGACAGAGGAGAAGGGGCTCTTTCCTCTTCCTACCACAACCTACAGTGGCAATAATTCCGGATCCTAGAGAAGAAGAATTCCAACACTGTATAAAATAGATGCCTGAGCTTCAGGAACTATAAATTAGTATACAAACATCATCCTTCACTGTTTGTTTTATTTGCTTTATCACAACACCTAGGACCAGTCACAGAGCTTATACAGACTGAAAATTTTGCTCTTGAATCCTCTGAAACACATAGTATGCAGGAACATCTCTTCAGAAACAACACTTACATAACTTTGAAACAAAGCATATACAATTTAAAATACAAATGCAATGTACTTTGTTCATTTAAAGTAACTTACTTTTTGGCAGCACATGCTATTCTTAAAAACTACCAATGAGATCTAACAGGATGAAGCTGGTCATGTGTATTAGTTCTTTTTAAAGGATTCTGTGTAAATATTTAACAAGCAGAAGTGTTTAATTTTGATGGTGATGCAAGTTTTCAGCAGATATAAAACATGCTGGGTACAAAATGTGTAAATAATGTGAAAAAAAAATCTTCAAATAAGGTTTTGGTAAGGAAATATACCTCTGAGAAAAAAAGATATTAATTAAATTGGGAGGGAAGCTTCCCTACTTTGTTATGTTTGGCATCAGGTGTGAGGACAAGGCAGACAACTACAGAGACTATGGTGTCATGCAAAGGGATTTATTCTACAAGCCTTGCGGGTATGGGGGGGGGGGAGATGAAGGGAGAGATGGAGGGAGACGGTGAGAGAGAAATCTGGTGCTATCAGCACGAGACTCTGTTATCACTTAGTCTGATGCATATCAGAAATACATACCGAAGTCAACTAAGATTCCTTGTTCTATATATACAGTAAATTTGAGCAAAATCTGGCTCTCAGATGACTGATTTGCTAACATAGCTGGAAAAAAACAATACTTGCACGTACATTAATTCCCTGAATTTTATTTTAGGTTATATATAATATATATATATATAATCATCTCAGTATTTTGCTTCTTTGCAAACATTTATTGTTTTCTGTCACGCTGATTAACAATCATAATTTCTCCTGGGATAAATCTCATTTGAAATAACTTTATATTTTGAGTTGTGCTAAGCACTCTTGAAATTTTTTACCCAGTACACATCAGTCTCTTATCCTAGCTTTTAGGAAAAGTCTGTGAATATCCATGTGTCAGTGAGTGCCTACATGCGTGCAAGCTGTTAATTCTCCAAAAGAATGCTAAGGAAATTATTTTGGTTTGTATTAGTATCATCACTTTAATAAAATGACATCTTGGAACAATCATTATGTTAAAAAACAGCATCAATTATTTCTAACCATTTCAGTTACTGCACTTTTCTCGTGGGATAAGTGCAAGTGAACTTGTGCGGCAAGTTCATCTAGATTTAGTTTGGTCTTCCTATTTTTCTAAATGTTTGACATGTTCTCATCATCACCTTGCTTCCTTTTGAAGTCCTCTGAAGACATGGATCACTCATTCAAATGTATTTCCTGTAGAAAAGTAAAAGTGTTCCTGCAAATTCTTTTCCAGACTTACCTTCTAATAATCAATTTTATATTTTCATTTTTAGGGAGCAACTCTTGTGGCAACTGTACTACAAAGGAGTGACATTCAGCTATTTTGGTTACCTAACAATTTTCAGAGATTTAAAGGGAAAAAAATGTTTTCTATCTTCTCAATCCTTGCCTATTAAAATTGTAACTGCAAGAACACTACTTGACATATTAAAGTACCAACCTTTGGTTCAAACTTACGTAGCTCTAAGCACTAGATTACAAAAACATCAGAAGCACACTTCTGAAGATATTTAGATGCCCCAAACGAAGACTGTTACTCAGTATAATTTTCCAAAATTATTTCAAAAATTGTTTCAATGGAAACTGACAATCCATGAGCTTCCAAAACACCCTGAAGCAAAATAGAGAGATGATTTCAGAGAGACTCTAGCGATTTTCAAACCGTAAGTTTGAAGAATCTTCATATTTTGACTTATTTAACTAACAATTCAGTTCCTCCCCTGCTGTAGAAACATTACCTCTTCCACATACACACATTTCCACATACACACGTTTTAAGCATTATACATGGCTTCAAAAACAGTTTAGCCTTCCGTGAGTCAAACTAAAGAAAAAGACTTAGCAGTCATAAATAAATGCTTCCCCTTCTGTTATGTACTAGAATCTACTAATAATACTTTTCCTAGCAACTTTTATCCAAATATGTCATAAATGTGGAATCTGCTTCATTTTTTTTTCTGATCCCTCAGGACTTAAATTACTGCTGACATCTCCACTTCTGATTTATAGCACATAGCCTGTGAGAAACTCTGCTTTTCAGACCTGGACTGACAATGATTTTTAAGGGGATGTCCCAGCACATTTCAAAAGCATTCAGAATTATTATGTCAAGAACACCAAACTAGAAGAAAAAAGCAATATAGACCTTCATTATAAATAAAATTAGTAATAGAGGTATAGTACACATGAACTAAGAACATGCAGTGAAATCTGTCATTTTGTGCATTTCATATTTTAAAGAAGATTATCCTTATTAATTTGCAATTCATATTCTGTCAAATTTGAGCTCAAATTTAAGTCAATTGAAGTTCAAGTTTTGTGACTTTCCAGAAAGGGGACATTACACTACTTGTTGTAACCAAATAATCCCTTTACTCATAGCTGTGATGGAATTCCCAATTTCTTTGTCCTGAAGAAAATCAAAATGTGCTGACTGAAAAGGCTGGAGTTGCTTTGATAAACTGCTTAAACTGAGTAAGCTGTTGAAGTGTTTCTCTCATATAATTCTGTACAGCTAAAATAATGTTTTCTATTCAGCTCTATGTATTTACTTCCTGAGATACAGCTTGCTAGTTTCTTTTTCAGATACAGTTTGATGTCATCTGCTTGATAACCAATTATTTCATTTCTTGATTAAAAGAAGGGTTTGCTTGTCTATCTTTGGACAATTTTTTATCCCACTGAAATGGATGCTAATACTGACATGGATTTCATTTGGGCTGCAAATACAGCTCTAGAGATTTACAGATGGGTTAGCACTAAATAGAAAGGAATATATGATAGGCAATCTTGTAGTTGTTATTCTGAATGACTTTACATGCTTTCAAGTGAATGGTGAAAAAAATCACTCCAACATTTTCAGATACCTTCTTCCTCTTCTAGCAAAAGAGGTGGTCCTCTGAGCTTAAGCAACTAGAGAAAATGAGAAAGCACAAGTGGTAGAGCACAAGGCAAATGCTGATGTTCATAAGAGAAAGAAAGGTTCCGTTCATCCTAACAGGATCCAATCTAAATGACTTAGCACCTTTGAAGGCTATTATCAGAGACCTTTCTTCTTGCGTATTCAGCATCTTAAAAAAAATTAAAAAAAATGGGTTGTTTCAGCTGAATGAGATACAGACAAACAAACAAGAACCCGCACTCTGGGGACCATGAGAATGCAACACAGGTTCACAAACATGCATAAAAGTCAGTAAGAGGTAACTATTACATTTTTGGAAGAAGTAGCCCTGTGAGGTGTTGTGCAGATTCTTGTTATCCTAGGAGATTAAAATACATTATCACACATACATCCTGTTTCTGCTTACTAAAAACAATTAATGTGTCCTTTATTTCCTCAGACAGCCTACATAAATAAAATGTAATGAATTAAATAAATAAATAAATAAATTTAAAGGAATATGAGCTACAGGAGAACAGAAGTATTGCCAGAAAAAGATAATGTCAGGCACGGGTGGGGGGTGTCTGGTGCCAAGCAAAGCCGAGGGCTGTGCAATCACCTCTATCAGTGCTCTATCAGTGTCTACACTCCAGCCAAATCCAGAGAAAACAAGGAGTCAAAGATTCAGGTCAATAAGCTTATAGGCGATTTGCACAAACAGCTCCTCCAGCAAGGTAAAAAACAAAGTCATATTGGCTTTTCTTTTCTATTCCTTCTCTTTGAACTCCCTGGTCCAAACACACCCTGGAAATGTCAGTGTTATATGCAAGAATTTAAAGAGCTGAGCTTCTTAATCCCGTTAAGAAATAAGAACAAAGTTGCCTGTAAAGATCTCCTTATTGCGCTCAAAGTGATAATGGTATAGCTGCCTTATGCTTATCCTACTTTCACTTGCTATAGCAAAAGAGGTAGAATTTGTCATGAAATCCATTACTAAAAGGAAGGAACCATTATTGATTAAAAAGTTTTCTGGGGAAAAAAAAAAAGGCTATAAATCTACTTCCTGATCCAGAAACCAAAAATAGCAAGCCCATTGTTAGTCATTACATGACTAACACGAAAGAGGCAAAGAATATTTACACAGAGGCACACAGGCATACACACACAAAGTCAAACTCCAGAGGGAAAAGGGACACACAGAAACCGTTCTCAAGGTAAGAGTTTGCCTGGTTTTATAGACGGTAGCATGATAGCTTTGCACATGAAGTATGAAGGGAAAGATTAATGCACAGAACTTAGCTTTGCATATGCTTTTTCTTATACAAAGAATCACACTGCAGCTGTTTCCCTGAATCTCAAGTCTGGCTGCACAATCAGGTCACTTGGTTTAATGTAAAAAATTCCAGTCCTAAACTAGCCTGGCAACCTAGTGACAAAATACTGTACATGAGCAGAAAACTTGGTCCAGGTTCTGAGCGCAACCCTTCCAGCCAAAGCAGAATACAAGATTACAGCAGTAGGCATATGCTCAGTATGTAGAGGCCTATATATTCTCTGAGTTTTGTTTGCTAAGACTTGGCTATGAGAGTTTCAGAAGGCATTAGATTCCCCTCACCATCTTCTCTTCTTCCACAAAAAAAAAAAAAAAAAAAAAAAAAAAAAGACAAGCAATGTATCAGGAACTGCAATCATGCAGCAACACTGATTTGCTATGGGCATAAGTAACAGTCTGTGCTACAGAACCTATAAGCAATGCATCATGAAACAATCCACGGTCATCCCATCCTTTGCATTCCTTGAATCTTCGTATGTCACCAACTGAAGCACAGTTAGTAGTGGGAACCAGAAGCCATCGGCTTTCCAAGCTACCACCACTGCTGTGAAGGCCACTGAACCTCCTTTCTCTGAGAGAGAGTGCCAAAGCTACCTGGCTTTACTGTAACTATGAGAAGCCTACACAAGAGGAACAAGCACAATAGCTGTGCTACAAGCAAAAAGCTGAAGAATTCAACATAATTGTCCTTGTAAATCAAGAAATCAAGAAACAGATACGTGTTCTTTCTCTAATTATCATATGTGCATATATGTACATTCCTCCATTCACAGAAACAGTCCTGCATTTTCTATTGTAGTCCTTCCTCCATTTTCTTCTCTTGGCATTTTCCTTCTCTGAACACAGCTGCATAACTATCTACTAATCTCAAGTGATCTCTCTCCCTGCTCAAGATAACTTTTCCCTTGAAAGTTAATCCCTCACTTCTGCTGAGAAGGTCACAAGGAATTGTAATTTGTTCAGCCAGTTCTCACCCTTGTGACGTGGACAAGGCTCCTATTGTCTTTGCTGTATACAAAGAGGAAGAGGCGTTACATCTATAGGAGGATGGCAAACTTCCTAAGTAAGAGATGAGAACATTTTTGATTTTGCTGAGGGTATCTAAGCAGGTTGATAGCAATCTGAGACTCAAAAGCCACTGATAAACTACTTCACAGTCTGAATAAACTTGATTTAATACTTCGCTTTTGTCTCATGAACTCCAACTTTGTTCCTTTTGTATTGCTCTGCTGTTTGTACTCCCTTCTTGTATCCCTCCTCCTGATTTTATTAGTCCTATCAAGACTCCAGTTCACTTCTATCATCTTTGTTAACATCACCTTATTCTCCAATTTCTACCTATGAAAGGTAATCATCTAGTCTATCACTTTTGCACAGGAAACACGCTGCTTTCTCCTTATCCAGACCACCTTTGTCTGAGTAGAGTACAAACCCTGGGGCTAATTTAATAAATCTTCTAGATCTGAATTTAATCTAAATTCATCGTAATCTGATACAGATTCTGACCCCAGATACCTACTATCTGAACAATGCACAGAAAGACTTCTTCAGCAGGGGAGGTTCCAGGAAGATATGGCCTTTGTGTGGAGGCATCATGAGATACCCTCTTTATCTGCAGTACAGAAATCTGCAGTAACTGAGCGTAAGCAGCAACTTTCAAAGGCCCCAAACAAACAAAATGCAATTCATCTTCACCAAGACAACTTCCCACTAATATTTTAGTTTCAACTCCAAAGACTGAGAACATTGTAGCTTTCTAATGGAAGCACTCTATGACTATTTTTTATTTTCAAAAAAAAAAAATCCCTTTCTCCTCATCTCACTATCAAGCTTAGAAACAAATCAGACTTCTAAATACCATTTGTTCTGAGGTTCTTCTAAAATATTCATTCTTGGATAGGAAACTTCATCTCAAAGGTTGAAAACGCATCATTTCAAGCTTAAAGCTATACCTGATAGTAGGTTGCTGATGGCCATTTTTGCTTTTAGCATTTACATACTTAAACACTGGTCACTTCTTCATGCTTGAGTGTGAGTGTGGAATATGTAGGAACAATTATTCACATGTGGAAAAGTTAATTGTGGTTTTGTGGTATTGCAAAAGTTGTGGTGGGTGGGGGTGGGGGTGGAGGTGGAATTTTCCAGATTTCTTGTTGTAAAAGACATTAATGAGCAAAGGGAGAAGAGAAAAATAATAGCCAAAAGTCATAATTTTGAAAACAGGGAAGTTGTAAAATGACATGTAGCTCAATCAATGTGATTAATTTGCTTCACACTTTGCAGAGGCTTTTGCCTTTGCCTTCTAATTCTGGCAACTATTCTGCTGAATCAATCTCACAAACCTAAATTAATAAGGTGGGAATGACAAGTATAGCTTTATAAAGGTTAGCTGTTTGTAATTTAGACAATAAGGGACTGCTCTCTGCTTATAATACAATCAGGCATAGTTTGACAGGAAAATCTCTTCAGTCAAAAAGCCAAAGTTATCATGCTGTGAATCCATATGTCCTCTACTTTCACTCATCTAAATGAATGGTTAGCTCAGTAAATTTTTACTTTCAGTAGCCACGTTGTATAGTTAAAAGCCTTTGTTCTCAGATGATTCTTACATTTAGGTGGCTGGGGAATTATGAAAAGCATACCATGGGAGAGCCTTGCAAACACCTCCTTCCCAACACTGGTGCCATTTGTTGCCCACATCTCTGCATTCATGCAGGAATCCTCCTCAGTTCACCTTTCCTCTAGGAAGACATCCCAGGGGATGAAAATGGGAACGCACAACTGATGAACATTCAATAACCTCCCCTCACTTTCTAGAACTTTTCATGGTCCCCACTAGCAAGAGGAGAATGCAGAGATAGCATAAATGATTCCCATGCAAATCCTGTTATTTTCTAGGAAGATGAAACCTGTAGCATGAGAAAACACAGTCTGTGCTTATTTTTGCAGATCATGAGGAGATCCCCCACTTGAAGATATCTGCGTTTTACAGGCTGCCAATACTGTCCAACCAGTAAAACAAAAATCAGAAAGTCAGCCCTCAAAAACAAAATTAAAACACATTGGTTTGCTCACCATTCTCCAACATATTTGGTACATGCATCGTTTTCAAGCTTTATTCATGATGTTAAAGAAAAAGTATTTTTAGAAAGAAATTGATTTCTCATATCACCTTTTAATTTGGAGCATTTAACTGGAGCATTATAAAGAAAGCTTTTACTGATTATGAGATCATGACAAAAATCATGAGAATTAGTCTCACATTTAATATTCACTATTTAATAAAGTCACAAACCCTTCCACTGAGTAAAGGACAAAAAAGAAATTTATTTTCTTTCCAGATCAGTTTTGTATTCTTGTGTTTTGTCCTCAGAAAAACGTATGTGGCCTCATAATGACAACACTTATATGTGACACTGGCTAAGCTGGACATTCACCAGAAGCTGAGACATTATTAAAAAACAATACATTTCTAGTCTCCCATTCCATCCTTTTCCAGGGATATTCTCAACTTACTTCAAAGTGGGACTTTCTGTCACACTGCCTCAGCTGGAAGTAGATTAGGGGTTTTATGTGCACCTTCATCCTCAGAAATTTCCTTTTCAACTTTTCTTCTGTAGCAGTTGCAGTGGATAGGTTTAAGATTCTTTTATAACTACAACACACTTGAAAAAAGAACTGCTGGGGAATCAAAAGGTATTCAGTCTGAAGAATCAACAGATGCTCACTACCTAGCAGTGTCAGATAGGCTCAATGGTTCATTATCATCCAAATTGACTCATATCAATAAAATAATAAAACATATGATAATTAAGACTCAGGTTTAAATGTATTCCCACTTAATTCCTACTCTTGTTGAATAAAATACTATGGATTCAGCGTTTTCCCTGAAAGATGTGTTCATTAAAGGGAAGAATACTTGAAGAATACTTGTCAAGAATATTAGAAATCCAACATGAATTTGCAATATTGACTGCTATGAACAAAAAATAAGTCATGCACTTTTCTGAATTTCACCCAGAACTGTAGTATTTCCATTTATGGGTCCTGGAAATACAGCAAGCAGTACAGAGAAATAACTGAATCAAGCTGACATGAACTGAGAGTGGTGCATAGTCTTCTTTTGCAGTCATATTTGATTCTTCAAATAGATTTATTTTACTTTGTCCAAGACAGCCAAAAATAATTAAAAACCAAACCAAACAACCAAAAAAAAAAAAAAAAAGAAAAAGAAAAAGAAAAAGAAAAGAAAAAGGAACATACAAAGCTATCATGAGAAAATACGTGTCAATATTTGGGAAAGAACAGGAAGACAAAGAAACCATTGATATCCAACTGCCTGAGGGGGTTGTGGACTAAGAACGTCACCCCAACAATTCCAGTTATTTGATAGGCATCCTTACCTGCAGAAGACAAACAATAAAGCAATCAAGTGCAAATTTGGCAGGAAGAAGGTTATATCAATGTTCCACATAACAGTATATGACAGTGTGCTTTTTCTATCAGTTGAAACAGCACAATTTTGAAGACTGAACATTGGGTAGGAATAAGCTGATGTGGTTTATGCTAAAATATATATATCTTCAATAAATTGCAAGTAACGAATGCATCAAAAAGGCATCTGCAACTTTAAAAGTTATCCTTTCACAAATCACTAGTTTTCTACCATGCATAATAAGTTCTATAATAAGCTCTAGTTTAATCCTAGAATCTACAGACACAATCTGTTTTTCTAGCAATGTTTCCTAGGCAAAGAAGCAATGAATAGACATGCTGCATTTCTAGCTTCAGATCTGATAATAATTGACTTCTAAGACCTGTTCTCTACAGTTAAATACATAGAAAATAACATTCTTGGAAGAAAACATTAAAGGCAAGATGATACACCTCCCTGCAAAGTAAATCTTCCATCACATTTAAATATTTACCATTTAGCAGGCTAACCTCCACAAGTCACAATTTTCCTGTTTTTAAGGTACCAAATTAATAGGTCTTTTTATAGTTTTTAAACCAAAAAAAAAAAAAAAAGCTTTTTGGCCAATTGGACACAGTTCTGCCAGAAGTCCCTCAAGAGGTGGGCTGCAATGATTACCTTTATTACAAAAGTATTCCACTTCTTCGCAGCTCAGATTTTCAGGCTCAAACTCTGCAGAAAAGCTTTCCTCCAATGGAAAGTCTTCTTTTGAGACAGTATCATTTTCTTCAGACAGGCATTCTTCTTCTTCATCCTCAATGGCATCCTCAAGGGGCCCTTTAAAAAGAATCAGGAACACTGTGGCAAAACCATCTAAAAGGACAATTTGAAATAAAACCTTAGTGAACTTATAACCAGAGGTCTTTAGCTGGTTCTTTCTTCCACAGCTGTTTTCAGCATTTATTAGAATTGGCCAAATAATAGTTAATGGAAATTGAAATTAAAAGTGATTGTTTTCCTAACTGAGGACTTCATAATATGCAAAGTGTTATTAACAATATGTATTAATAATACTCGCACGTCTTTTTTCATTATCCATCAGGCTGTAATATTAAAAGCAGACAGTTTTAACATTGAAAATCAAAGCTGTTTTTGTAAAACCATGTAAACAGTCAAGAGCCTTCTCTTGTTGACTGTTAGTCATTGTTTTTTGATGCTGAGTTACAGTACTTAATAGGCTCCCTTCACAAGCTTCATTTCCAGAGTTAGCAGTACTGATGACAGTAAATTAGTATAAAGGTATTGACAATATAAGCTTCATCTTATTCTGCTATTTTCCTTCAACCAGCACCTGAAGGAGTTTTAAAAGAGTTTCATATTCTCTGCGACCATCCGTTTGCTAGACTTTAATAGACGACCAGTGAATAGGTGGGACTCAGACAAACAATTATTTCTTTTCCTTTTACAGAGGCCAAAGAACGAGTGTGGCAAACTGCTAGCTGTGGGCTACGGCAACACATGGCAGTCACAAGAGCAGGGCATGAGTCTGAATTTGAAATGGCAGCTAGAGGTCTTTGATTCTCCTAGATACCTAAACATCCCAGTCCTACAAAGCCTCTTGAAGAGCGAGTGTCTGACAGATCTGTAATACATAACGCCCAGGTTACCAGTTGGAATGTACTCCAAAATTAAAATTTCTTCTTTCTTATATACACACTTCAGAGCCATTGGTTAATAGTAACTATTTGCTAAAGACATCTCCTGTGCAGGTGTAGAATTTTACCTTAGATTTAAATAGAGATTTGAAAGAACTGAACATATTTTAATTTAACTAAGATTTTATTAAATGTCAGCATGTTTCAAAATCCATCTTAAGACTGGATTTCAAAAGAGGGATTTCATTATACATGGTTGAGGCTTGAAAAAAAATTACTTATTTCACTCTCCAATGAAAGCACAGTCTCATTTATAATTGACTGAGTATTTCTTCCTTGAAATGAAAGCTAGCTAGCTAATGAAAAAAAATGTAATTTGTATTTATATTATAGTTTTCCAGTATTAAATACACTATTCCTATATAATCTATCATGCTGATATACGATACATAAATGATTCTGTTGCACTCGACGAAAAGAGAGGGATAAATTTTTAAAAGAAATCAAATATTGACTACACTCTAATTTTATGTAATTTATTATGAACCAGGGACTACCTACATTTATTAAAACAGCAAAATTCACTTTAGCATAACTCGTGCTTCAGAGGAATATGATGGTTACTTTTTACTGTAATTGATTGAGATTCCCAGGTGGGATTCCATAAATTAATATAGCTTACTATCTTTCATGGAAATATGACTATTTATGCCAGCTGAGAATCTGACCAAATGAACCCACTTTTGTGGACCTATACTCACCAACGCAAGCTATCATTCAACAATATATCTCCTAAAATAAGGGGCTATTATTATGGCAGAAGAAATAAAGATTCCCACTGTCAAAGTATCCATTACTGTTAATTGCACTTTCTAGCCATGTTGGGAAAAAATCCAGCAATTGAATATGCACACAGAATGAAGAGTGGATATCACAGTGCACGGAACTGAGAACAAAGCACACACTGGAAGAGCCGTGAGCAATGTGCTGCATCTAAATACGGGCAGTTTGGGCGCCTTAAATGTGTCCAGTTCCATTTCAGAAATGAAAGCACAAGAGCGTCTGAATAACTATCAAAAATACCTTCCAGAGCTCATGATTTTATTAACATGTGACACTGTCTGTAGAGCCATTTATTGGTGTGTACTCCTGGAAGCATCTGTATAAATAAACTAAAAAGAAGGAACACAATGAAACAAAAAATAAGCTATTTTAGGGAAATGGAAATTTCTGCCAGGTATAAGGATGGATAAATACCATTTTCTGCATCATCTCAAAAGCAGCCATATGCTTTCAGTATTTTTTTCACATATTTTTAATCCGTGGAAAAGATATAAACTTCATTTATAAGTTTATAAAACATAACCTTCACATTTCAATGAAAGTTGACCTCTTCCTGAATGACTCACTCTTTGTCATTTGTCTTTTTAAATGGGTCTTGCAAAATTCAGCATAGAAATATGTGCAAGTAATCCAGTTGGCATGCGTATAAGACATTTTGGTTTGATTCTCGATGTTAAACCAGTTTGTTTGATAAGGTCACTAGGACATAACCAGCAAGCTAATAATCACGGTACGTTAATTAAGAAAATAACAGAAGTCCAGTGGGTATGCTATCATTTGCAGCAATCATGGAAACACGCACCTTGTAATTTCCATTGACACTACTTCCAAGAAGGCAGAAGGAAAACAATGTATGAACCAAATCACAGCATGGGTTTAAAAACCTCCCCAATTTGAGAACTGGGACTTCATTTTTCAAACAAATCTCAGGCTAAAGAAATTCTTGGCAAGTGCTTTCATGGACAAATCATACGTATGAATAGGTTATGTAACATTTCATAATAGTAACATCTTAGCATTTGGATGCATAAATGTAAATTTTGTCATATCTAAACGACTTCAGATGTCTTCTTGCATCTATACTAGGTTTTGCTTCGGATATACCAGTCTACATGTAAAAAACAGTGGTATTTATCCAAATGCATATGGGCATGGATCAGACAGAGCTTTCCATAACAGTTCAGATCAGTGGCTAACATCAGATGTTGCACTCTAAAAAACAGCAAGACTTTTGCTGCAATGGAGGGATCAGTACATAAATATTTTTTCTAAGTTTCATGCTGCTGCCGCCGCTTGTCTAATTCATACATCTGCCACCTGATCCTTGGGACAAAACCTGTCTTATTCCTATCGTCTTTTATTTTTTAAGGATTCCAATGCATTCAGTTCACGCTCCAACCTGTAAACTGATGACTTTAATAGAATTAACTAAATAAAAAGGCATTTTTCTACATGAGAAAGACCAGTCCATAAGAACAATAGCCAAATTAAGTATTTCTTGGTTGCTAGTTTCATGTAAACTGAAATATTTATGCCTGATTTCTGTGGTTATTTTTAATTACCATTGAGTAGTGTTAAGCACAGAGTGAGTTAAAGAAAACAGTAAAATCAAAAGCCGCTTACTGGTCAATAAAAAAGATTAAACTTTCTATTCCTGACTATTCCACCATTATTTGCACATAAATAGACAGTGCATTTGAATAAAAATTAATAGCCAGAATCTCACAATAAAAATTAATGGAATTATATATTTTTGACTAATGCAAACACATACATAAATTTTGCATGCTTATGTTCACCTAATTTGGCCATGTGTTCCAAACAGCCTCTTACTGATATTGGTAAATCAAATCAGCTGAAGTACTACTAAAGAGAACCTGAAGTTCTCTGGTTCAAAAATGTAAAGGTACTTTTTTCAAAGTTTTCTAACTCATCTTTCTAGAGTCTTTCTAATCTACACAGTGTCTGCTCAACTTTTTCACAGACTTAAAATATTTAAAAATGCAGAGACATATAGGAAAAAAAAGCCTTTAAAAAAATAGTTTCTTTCAATTGTTTTCTCTGATAGTGTTTCTTTTTCCAGTTGTTATTATGTTGATATATTACCTTAAACAGTCTGAGTACAGCTTAAGCTTTAGTAGCATATATACTACAATATACTAAAGTAATTAAGTATACTATACAGTATACTTTAGTACTACACTTTATGTTCTGCATTTCTTTTAAACTGTTGATTGAATTTAATAGTTGTACACGCGTTACTTATACCGACCATGTTATTAAGCACCTATGGCACATGCATACTATGTCTGCTTTAATTTAAACTGGAACGGGTTCAAGGTCTTATCCCTCTTCTGCTGAAAAATGCTTTCCAATAACTGCTGATTAAGTGTGACATTACAACAAAACACTGCCATAATGACAGAGCAATGCACATCCAAATAATTCCTGCCATGGAAATTCATCTGAGTGTCACAATGATCTGACAGGGAACAGCTCTGAGATAAAAGTGCAAAATTTCAAACTGGGATGGTGTAAGAGTTTAGGGGAATTGTTAATTCCAGAGAGACCATCAAAATGTTTGTCTTCTATTCTCATTTCAACAGTTCTTTGCCTGCTTTGTGAAAGAATTTGATGTTATGTAAAGAGAGGTGAATCTGAAATGCTCCAGATTAACTAGATACATGATACACAGTTAACAATTTCCAAAAGCACTAGATAAAAAGTTTGATTTCTAATCTTATATGGGGGTACTGAAGACAAATGAAGTTTCCATTACTTCATTCTGTACTTCTCACAAAGCCCTGAGAAAACTATTCCTTCATAAAAGAAGCAAACACCTGTATTGTACACAACACCAGAGATTCTGGTGGATTTGGTAGTTTACTCATTCACTTGGTACTTACTCTATTTTATTAATATTTATTTTTATGACAATAAATCCATTTGGTTTTTTGTTTTGTTTTGTTTTTTCAAATAAAATAGATAAACAAGTGGCAGTAGAAAACATTACAATTACTGGCAGCAATGAAGAAATGAATATGGTAGAAGTCTGTATGGCTTAGTGGGCACAGTAGTCCACTTCAAAAAAATCACCACGTACAATTTGATACAAATAACAACATCTACTGAGTAGAGGTTGACGAGTGAACTGCATGTGCCTTCATGGAGAAAATTACTTCTGATTGAGGCCACTTGGCAGTGCAGTGTGGGGAAATCTGAACTGTAGCTCCCTAATTTGTACTACATTTGCAGACACTCATGCACATATATATTTTAGGACTATTAATATATTAAACACTTGAAAAAATATTTCTTAAATAATCATATAAATGTAAAAATACACATACAAACACACAAAGATAGCTAGCTAAGTGGCAATCTTTACTCTTTACACAATAAGAAATAAGATGATACCTCAACACTTTAAAGGATAGGTCATATGTAGCAAAACCAAAACAAACCAAAAACAGCTGTAAGCATTTTAATAGCATGGAAAAATGTGAGAATGAAGGACCAAAAAGGGTTTACACCAACTTAACAAAATAACTTTTTGCTAAACACTCCTCTTAAGACAAATTTGAACTTTAGACCCATTGTGGATGTTAGTCTTCATGCAGAAATGACTCCCGTTTTATGGCAGTATAACTCTAATGAAATAATTGAAATTCAATAGCACTAAACTGGGGAAGTTTTGTAATCATTTATCACAGTCAAATTCATCAGAATTCTCTGTAAATGAAACCACTTTAACGCATGCTCAAATTAACCACATGCTTATATGCTTTCCTTTTCAGTGTTTGGAGCTTAAAATGCTTGTACCCTCCTGTGGGAAAGTTTCATTCAAATAATTATCTCATGGAAATGTTAAGTGGTTAGCTTCCTTCCCACCTACCAGTATTCTCCTGCATTCCCAGAACAGCAACATAAATCAGTGCTCTTAATAAATTAAGAATGCTTCAGAAATCTTACAATACTTGACAGTGAGTGGCTGGGGAGAGGTTAATGAGTATAATTAGTAGTAGTAGCATTAAATAATAACAACTCTGATAAATCAGAGAGGCCTGAAATTCATTGGATCAACATCACGCATTTTGCATGTTCTGGACAATCTATCCAGTATTTCCTATGAAAACATGCTGCCACACATGGATTATCATCAGCTTACAGTAAAACCCAGGTATGCAATGCTCTATGACTACAGAGGGCAAAGCTGCAGAAAAATCAATCCATTTGTCTCCTCTTTCAACAAGGTTTTCGTCCAAATACAGTGACATAAGAAAACCAGCAGGCAAACGCTTTATATTGATTCACATGCTGAAGATACCCAGGGATGTTTTTCCTAAAAATTCAGTCAGGAACACTGAGAACAAAAAAGGGTGCCCTTTATTCCATTTTTCATATGGCAGTGAGGGTGAAGACATTTTGTGGTCGTTCAGAGTTCCCTTCCTCCTGAGAAGATTTCTATACAGGACTTCTTAGCTACCTCTTCAGTCTTTTAATTAACTCAAAGGAGTCGTTGTTTCCAACCACTGTACTTTTAAAACAGCCTAAAGACAAGTTTAACAGCAATCTAAACAACACCAATAGCAACAGAAGCAGTACAACTTCTTGAGGAAGAAATTTTACAAGCTACTACCCAAAATGTCCTCCCAGTCTCCCTCTCTGGGAAACTGGCTTTCTCCTGCATTATGTAGATTTTTTTTTAGTGTACAGGATCAGATATTTCAGCCCCTATACATTCAAGCGGGGTGGAGACACAGACCAATAAAATAAGGGAGAAGAATACATGCTGATGCAATCAAAATAAATTTTCAGTTTCTTTCAAAGCACTAGGACTATCAGATATTGTTTAATCACTGAGACTTTCAGAAGGAGAAACTCCAACTGCAGGTTCATGGATAAACTGTAGAAATGGAAGCACGCAACAATTTTCCAAATGACATAATAAATGATAATAAAAGAAAATGATAACAAAAGCTTTCCTATGCACTAATTTCTCCCTGCACCAGCCACACGACCAGCCACACGACCCCATGACTGTCCAGCCCACATTACTTCTCTCTCTCTTAGCTTTGAGTTTATCAACTGAAAGCTAAGAGAGAGAGAAGTAATGTGGGCTGGACAGTGATCCCAATTTTCATTGTAAAAACTACTGCCTCTCCCTTCCTCCTTGTGAGAACTGAAAATACTTTCCTTACATAATTCCAGAATAGAGAGGAAGGGCCAAGAGAGGTGCCTAAACACACTTCTGTTTGACATTAGATGGCAATACCTAATCTTGACAAACTGACTGCTGCAGGAATAGTTTAAAACATAAGCATGCTGTTGGCAGTAGGTGACTGAAGCACAAACTGGCTAATCAGTTTAGAAAAAAAATGTAAATATACTTCTTAAAAAGGTCAATATTTGTCAAACCACTCCCACTTTTAAAGAAATGTTTCCCTCTTCAGTCCACTGAGCTTTCTGTTTAGCTAAAGTAAGTTATTTTGGTAATTCAGATCACATTTTTACAGCTATACTCAACGGACACAATGTTACCTGTGCCCATTGAACCTCTCCAGTCTGTTATGTAAATTAACTGAACAAAAGTCTTGTCCAGACTGAAAGATTGCACCAATTTGTGAGCTATTCGTTACATTTTAATCGTGGCATCATAGCAGAATAAACCATCTCTCACTTTCAGACTGGTAGAAACTTTATAAGCATGATTTAATGACCAACTTAATCGACAAAGGAATGGAAAAGAGCTGCTCTTTGGACAGTATAAATCCACACCAACCTGATGTAATTGAGCTTAACAGCAAGAATAAAGTGTATTTCTGTGGCAAAAAAAAAAAAAAAGAGGAGTTATTTTTATATGTGCAAGTTGTGCAAGTTCTTCCTGCAGCCACTCACTTTTAACATAAGTTGCATCAGGGGATCTGGTAGGAAGGAAACATTTTTATTAATTTTCTCCTTATCTGTAAGAAGAATGCTGATTTTTTTTTTTCATTTACGTTCCTTGCCTGCAGGTAGCAGACCAAGAAAATCATATAGCAGAAATTCTTCCTTTTGATTAATTTCTTTCCATGTGTTATGTTATTTCTTATATATAATTGATTTCAGGTTTTGCTCGTAGCTGTACATCTTTTTTATATCTGCACCTACTGCCTTCCTTCAATCAAGAAAGTTGAAGGAAATTACCTGAATTTTGTTAAGTTTATTAAAAAAAAGAGCTCTGTGAATATTTAAATTGAGTTTTGAAATGCTAATACAAGAAAGATATTAGAGAATTTTAATAGTAGGTTCAATTTGACCCACAGACTATTGTAGAAAGGGTCAAATTTTATTCAAATTATTTCTTTACAGCAAAAAATATGAACCCTTTGATTTTACAAAAGTAGATTAATATTCTTCTCTGCTAGGTCTTTTGGCACTTCGGTGCATGACTGTATTAACTGTGCTTGTGTATAAACTTTTCAAAGACCTTTAAATGTTCCAGTAATTTGGAACTTCACTTTCATTTATGCTCATTTTCTTTTCTCATAGTATTATCCAAGAGGCCACAACAAAACTGGCAAGTGCCTATAGTCAGTTTGCTTTTAGAGCCAAGGCCAGAATATTTCTAATCAATAAAAGGAAAATGATAAAAAAAGTGACAATTCAAAACATGTTTATGGAGACATAGTTTCAAGAAAATACTATGCATGCGTACTATGAATACCAAAGTTTCATTTGCATGGGAAAAAATATATATGTGCATGGAAAACGAGCTTTAAGGCCTTGGCAATTAAATTACAGACCCCAGATTTCAAGTTTGGGCTCATTTTGAAATACAGGACTAGTGCTCCACTATCTTTATCCATAAAAGAGTCACAATTTTTTTCCTTTAAAGTAAACCTTTTTTGGTTCATAGGAGCCAGGAAAGATATATCTACCCTGCAGATGAACCTAGGGGTTTATTGATTTTACCTCAAAATGAGCAGAAAGAATATGAAGAAACGGTAAGTGGTGTGTAGTATTGTTATTACACAAACTGTAACACAGGTAGAACTAATCATACTCATTTACCAAATGAAGGGTATCATGTTTTTCCAAAGAACTGAAATTGTTTTGAAATAAGACTGTTACGAAAGGCACTTACAGAATCTTCCCCTCCTCTAACCTTCCCACCTGTCAAAGTGTCACCTTACTACAAAACTCTCAAGGTAGGTATTTTTCCAGGTATGTCTCTAAATGCCATAGGGAATAACCTTTTTTTTTCCTTTTTTCTCAAAATAAAATAAAATCAGACAGTGACAATATAAAAGACTTAATAGTTGCAATTTCATTCTGTAATTCTACTCCCAGGAATAACAGCCAATGGAATTTTTAATAGCAACTTCCCTGGTATTATGATGCCAATGTGACCTCAAAGCTAGTATGAATCCAGAGGGATCTTGATTGATCCCATGCAATTGTACTGAAATAAAACCTGCAAAGTGTTTCAATAAAGAATGAAACAGAAGGTTATCTGGATCTTCTAGAATTAATGACATTTTTCAGCCTTCTGAACAAAAAGTGTCAGTAGAAATTTCATCTTGAAAAGTCTGGTGTTATCTTTTTTTTTTTGTATTAATTATGATGTATTTGCATCATTTGGAAAAATAACAGAAATAACATTATTTGGTTTTGCTCTCAGGTAAACTGTGTAACTGAAATATAGAGATTTAAACTAGAAAAGAAGGTCCAACAGGTTTTGCATCTTTAAGTACCCATTGTGCAGTCATTGATCCTGGTTCAGCCACCATTTTTCTTGCTGAATATACAAGTAAAATAGCAAATTAGGTTCTAACTTCAAAAGTTTCCCAACACCTCGATGTGCAGTAGAACTGCATTACATTTCTCAGCAAGTTATGGGCCTCAGTCCTACAGATTTTCAACAAGTTTTTTGTAGGTTTCCCTACAGACCTTTTTATGTCCCTGGGAAGCCAGACGTTTGCTCCCAGTGATCCCTCACCCAAGGCAGACCAACAGCACACCTCAGTCTCACCAGTAACTTTTTCTAGATTTAACAGAAAAGCTTGAGACAACACATAATTAATACCAAGAAGGTATTCTAAAGGTACATTGGTCAGAAAAGAAAGGCCAAGGAGAATATACTCCCTCTGATAAACGGCACGGGAGAACTGGTAATGACAGACATGGAGAAGGCTGAGGTACTCAACAACATTTTTGCCTCACTCTTCATTGCCAGTCAGCCTTCCCATGTCTCTCAAGTCCCTGAACCTGTAGATGAGGGCTAGGGGAGCAACATCCCTCTAACTGTAAGTGAAGAGCAGGTTTGAGACTACCTGATGAAACTGAACAGGTCCAAGTCTATGGGGCCTGATGATATGCATTCCAGAGTCCTGAGGGAACTGGACGATGTAGTTGCCCAGCCTCCCTACAGCATATTTGAAAAGTCATAGCAGTCAGGTGAAGTCCCTGGTGACTGGAAAATGCAAAAAACATTCCCATTTTTAAACGGATAGAAAGGAAGACCCAGGGAACCAGTGAGCCTCACCTCTGTGCTTGTGAAGATCATGGAGCAGATCCTCCTGGAAGCAATGTCAAGGCACATGCAGGACAAGGAGGTGATCCAAGACAGTCAGCATGGCTTCACCAGGGGCAAATTGTGCCTGACCAATCTGGTGGCTTTCTATGATGGAGTGACTGCATCACTTGGCAAAGGAAGAACGACCGATGTCATCCACCTGGACTTCTGCAAGGACTTTGACATGGTGCCACTTGACATCCTGATCTCCAGATCAGAGAGAGATGGATTTAAAGGGTGGACCATACAGTGGATAAGGAATTGGCTTGACGGTCACACCCAGAGAGTGGTAGTTAATGGCTCTTTGTCCAGGTGGAGGCCAGTGATGAGTGGTGTTTCTCAGGGGTCTGTCCTGGGACCAGTGCTGTTTAATATCTTTATCAATGACATAGACAGTGGTATCGAATGCACCCTTGGCTAGTTTGCAGATGACGCCAAGATGAGTGGCGCAATTGATACAACAGAAGGAAGGGATGCCATCCAAAAGGACCTGGACAAGCTTGAGAAGTGGACCCCTGTGAATCTAATGAGGTTCAACATATCCAAGTGCAAGGCGCTGCACCTGGGTCAGGGCAATCCCAGAACCTGAGGACAGACCGGGAAAAGAGTTCATTGAGAGCAGCCATGCAGAGAAGGACTTGAGAGTTCTAGTGGATGAAAAGCTTGACATGAGCCAGCAGTGCGTGCTTGCAGCCCAGGCAGCCAACTGCATCCTGGGCTGCATCTACAGAGGAGTGGCCAGCAGGTTGAGGGAGGTTATTGTCCCCCTCTGCTCTGACCTCATGATGCCCCATTTGGAGTGCTGCATCCCCCAGCACAAGAAGGATGTAGGTCTGTTAGAACTGGTCCAGAGGAGAGCCAGGAAGACGCTCAGAGGGCTGGAGCAGCTCTCCTATGAAGAAAGGCTGAGAGAGCTGCAGATGGTCAGTCTGGAGAAGAGAAAGCTCTTGGGAGACCTCATTTAAGCTTTTCAATATTTAATGGGAGCTTATAAGAAAGATGGAGAGTGACATTTTTCTCAGGCAGATAGTGATAGGACAAGGGGAAATGGTTTTAAACTCCATGAGTGGAGATTTAGATTAGAGGTTAGGAGGAAATTCTTTACTAAGAGGGAGGTGAGACACTGGAACTGGTTGCCCAGAGAAATTGTGGATGTTCACGATGAGGTTGGATAGGGTTTTGAGCAACCTGATCTAGTGGCTGGCGTCCCTGTTCATGGCAGGGGGGTTGAAACTGGATGGTCTTTAAGGTCCCTTTCAACAAACACCATTCTATGATTCTGTGAATAATTTGCTACTATTAAGTGTGCACTTTCCTGAGTCCACTTTGGTTTAATCGATGCAGGGTAAATAAGACAAGTTGACAAAGCCTATCTTAAAGACTAAAAAAGTTTTGTTTTTTTATATATATATATATATATATTTTTTTTTTTTTACAGGAATTTAGCTCACAGTAAAAACAACATGACGTTTCTCTACCGTAATTTCACTCAAGTAGTTCATTGATGCAAGTTTCCCAATTTGAAATATTTTGACATAGTCAAGGCCTCATCATTCGGTGCAGATCAGTGAAGTGAGCATCAAAGAACACACGTTCAGTGACTATGAACACAGTAAGCTGCATAAGCTGTTTGTTAAATATGTTTTCCCAGCTCTCTGGACTATTTAGTACAGGTTTGCCACTTCAGTTTATAAATAAATAAATAAAAAGCATTGTGTTATTGTACTAGAGAGCAAGAAAATAGAAATAGTCACTAAAAAGTTAAAAATATCATTATTAACAGGTGCTATCTATGACAAAACAGTTACACTTGCCACTAATTTTATAAAGTGCACCCACAAATTGTCATAGCCCTGTTCCTCCTACTGCTGTCCCATCTTGATCACTCATTTACTAATTTAATCAGCAGCACTTACTCCCTAGAAGATTGACAATGTACTCTTCTCTGGAAGAGCTTGTTAGAAGCTGGCATCTCAGCCAGTAAAGATTTTATCTTCTTGTACACTATGGATATCATAGCAAAAGAAATAAGGAGGACCAATTTTTCAGAGAGATGTTGTCAAAGATAGAGTGAGAAGAGGACCTACTTTCTGCCATAGTTGTCTTACTTCTACCTACGGTCGTAACAGCATCAAAGAGGAAGCTCCATAGTAGATGCTGTTCTGTGTATTTCTGGCTGTATGAAAGGAGGAAAAGAACAATAGAGGTGGCAGGATGAGTACTCTGACTCAGAGCCCTGCTAAAAATCTATGCAGCAGCATAGAAACAGCACAGTACCACAATGCACCACTTTTCCTGAAGGGAACTGTTAACTAAAGCCTGCAAAGCAAACAGGAGGCTGGTCATAGAGATCTCAGAGACACATCCGTGATGCCTGTAGATAATCTTCTACATTAGAAGTAATTTTGCAATGGTAGTTTATCAGTAGTTTTCTTAAATGTAACATAGGAACAAAGAATTATTCCCTCTTTGCTTATACAAAAATATTCTCCCTGAAGCATTTTTTTCCCTGTATTATTTTATCGCTTTTAAAACCATCATTTATTTCTGTACGATCTGTATCTGCTAACTTTTACAAAACAATTCTTAAAACTGTTGGCAATCTAATTCAAAATACTAGCAATGTAATTTGCCCCATAATACATGGCTAACATCGATACAAATATTATCCAATTCAAGTGGATTGCTGCAGTTAAATAAATATGTATGAAAATAATGTTTAAACTCACAGGCTTTAAAAAATAATAAAAAAGAAGACAAAAAAAGTTTGTAAGAAGATGGTTCTTACAGTTTGTTCTAAGAAGATGAATAAAATTACTTATATCTGTATTATAAAAATTCAAATATTTGATACTTTTTCTATGAGTTGAGCCACTGATTTCTATAAATGAGGACAAAATGTATCAGAAATTTGGATTTCTTTTAAACAAACAAACAATATATGTTCATAGTGTTTTATTGTTTTCTACAGGTAAGGTATTCTAAGATTTGATAATTCACCTCTCCAATAAAGGAAATTCCCTTCTTTAGCATTTTCCAACCACAGACGTAATATATATGAAAATAAAAGGTGCAAGAGTGATCGTTTCCTGCAGACATGGTGAACTGTGGTATCAGCAAGCAACAGGAACTTCATGTGTCCTACTATGACTATTCAGGATCTCCAACATCTAACATGCCTGTTACTGAGGAAGCCTTTCTCTAAAGCCTTCACCAAGTCTATGGCAAAGCACCATACTCTAAACAAGACAAATTTTATCTTACACATGCATGAGCCGTGATGAGAGCATAAAGCTTTTTAGAGCAATGGAGGATGCCGGAGTTCACTCTGCCTCCAACTGCAATGGAGTTTTGTGGCCCTTACTCCAAACAGTACTTCTCTGGCAATCGCAGGAGGAGTGAGTGACAGATACTGGCACTTGCTAATCAATGTTCTCACTCACCTGCTAGAGGGAAAAATGTGATGCAAGTAGGAGCACTTTGAAGCTACTAATGCTGCTGCTGCAGTGTATTTAATGGCCAGCATGTTAGCGACAATGAAAGAGGAACCTCACATCAAGTACATTAAGGGATCAGAGGAATACATACTCATTACTCACTGCAATTTTTTATCCCCAGTTTCAAGACAAAATACTCACATTTTTCCCCATAAAGGAAAGCCACCCTATACCGCTATAGAAAAGTAAAGGTCTTTTTTCTTCTGTTTATTTAATATTTTCTATTTTTGTATGTAGCTGCAAATTACTCCTTGTTTGTCTTTTGTTTATAGCTGTGTTTCCTCAGATGGAAACTGGTCTCTCATCTCTGTACATCATCATGCAATTAAATCAAAAAAGCAGAAAAAAAGGAATCTGGACTTTTTAGGTCCAGAAATCAGCAGTGAACTCATGACTTCTCTTACATGTTACCATATCTCTTCAAATTATTATTGCTTTTTTCCCCGTCTTTTCCAATATAAGCAAAACAGAGAATACTGCTGAAGGAGGAATCCCTTAAAGACAACCCAAATTCAATCTCTAATAACATGATCAAAGCTGTATGTAGAATTTGGTGCCAATTTAGGTTAGACTTCAATAAAATGTAAGCACACCTGAAATAATCCATAATCAATGATATGTTTAAAGGAAATATTTAAAAAGCAACATGCAATATAACAGATACACACAGAAAAGGTACCATATTTTTTTTTTTCCTAGTAACTATGAAAAAGGTTAAAATAAAGGTTTTAAAAAAGGTTTTATCCTTATCTTGGCCAGTCAAGATTTATCTTAGTTTCCTTTTTTTTTTTTTTCCTAGTAACCACTAGTTCTGAAGTAACACCAAAGGACAGTCGAGAAGTTGGGAAAAAGTTAAACCAAACTCATTTCTCTTTGTCTAGCAGATACACAGTAAGGATCTTATAATTTGAAAAATATAATAAAAATAGTACTTAACAGTATCTAAGAGATACAGAATTCTGTAATTAGTTACTTATATTCTTAGAACTTTGAATCTGAAATAACTACAGGGGATTCACTCAGTATTTTTAATCCCATAATGGAGTTTATCAATATGCAGAACAAAACTGAAGGGTTTCAAATTAGAACTAAATCTTTAGATCTGATTGTAACAGAAATGAATACTGCATATTTTTAATAGAAACCGAATAATCCAGGAAAAGTCAGGTGGAATAAAATGAAGTATTTAGCCACAAGCCACAGAACAGGCATCAACAGGGTCCCTCCAGTATAAAGCAACCTCAACCAGAGGGTTCACAGCCAAGGAATATTGGTGCAGAGTTTGTTTTCTGTGAATATTCAGATGTCATTTTGCTGACTAGATTGTCACTTATGATTAGTTAAAATAATTAGAGTTGCTGTAGTTTACAGCAATGCACCATAAGGATGAAATGTATATAGTGCTTTTTTTTTTAAGATTTTTTTTTTTTTAAACAGTATTACATTACTGTGTTAACTGAAAATACAATGGACTATAACCTGTGCTTCATCAGCACATAGGTTTTACAATTAGTACAAAAAATCCGACTCTCACTATTATGTCTTAGGAATACATTATATAAGCATACCATAGTCCATGTCTCATACACAATAGCATTTATTCAAAAATGACGTTTATATGTCATTTACATTTATATATCTTTATATATATAGGTACATAAACCCCAAAAATACAAATAAGAAAAGCAAACTACACCTTTTAAAAATAAACTAAAAGTGCATGTTACAGCTTATTTGATTTCTTTAATATCCCTACTTAGTATTTTTTACTACTTTGATTTCTCACTTGTAGGAATTGCAAGGTTGCACAAAGTACATTGCATTTCCCCTAGAGCTGGCATAACCTGCTGGTTTTCTGAGTTAATCACTAATTAATAATTTGAAAACACAAAGTCATTATGTCATTTCCAGACAATGAGCTTTTAAATGGTGCATGTTATGTCCTAGCCTTTTCAGTAAGGAAAAAAGTTTGTTTTTTTTTTTTTTTCCTTCAGAAACCAGATGGCTGGTAAGTGTTATTATGAGGCTATGTAAATCTCAAAGCAATAAACAGCAAATCAAAACAAGAATTCATTCTCGTCTACTCTTATCATGACTGTTGTTTTGCTGAACCAACTTGTGGAATAATACAACGCCTTCAAATTAGGCCACTGGATGCTTTGATGATGATGATGAGTCAATAATCCAATCTCCACTTCTTTTTAATAGCAAATAGGAAGTCTGAAAACATTTTTCACCTATACTTTCAACCCCTTCCAGACATCTTGCTCTGCATGCCAATCTTAAATGAGGCAATCTTATTCCACGCTGAGTCTTCTCTGTAAACTTACTCACTTTAAAAATTTACCAGCTCAACTACTGTTACAATTTGATTATCAAATTAGCCTAGACTGGATTACTTTTTGTTTTTAGTTTGGTTAATATTTTTCCTGATTAGGGAAGAAATCCAGCAGAGTTGTTTCCTATTTTCATCTCAGTTAAGGAGTAAGCACTTTCACCTTCACATAAGGCACAAGGTTCAGCCTACAACTAAAACTCCATATTTGTCTTAAACACGCTTTTATCCCATAGTAGTACTAGATAGCTCGAAATTTAATTCAAAGAAGCCTTTCAAAGTTCAATACAGCTACATCACCTTGCAGTGCTCATTTTTACAAATCTTGGAGATTAAATAATCTGAAACTGTTAGTGCTGTCCAAAAAGACTATAGGAAGCTGAATTCCAAATATTGATTTCCAAAGGAATTTATCAACTACATAGTTACCTTAACTGAGTACCTTATACATAGTACCTTAACAGAGAAAACACGCACTTAAAATGTCTCTGTGGAACTGTATATGGGAAGAAAGTATCAAAAAAAAAAAAAAAAAGATTAATGGATTATTATGTCATTAAATGCCTTAGTCCTATTTTGTTGTTGTTGTTTTATTTTGTTTTGTTTTTGTTACTCATAGAATCATAGAATCATTTAGGTTGGAAAAGACCTCTAAGATCAAGTCCAACCATTAAGTATTGCCAAGTCTATCACTAAACCATGTCCCTAAGCACCACATCCACACAACTTTTGAATACCTCCAGGGATGGTGACTCAACTATTTCCCTGGGCAGCCTGTTCCAATGCCTCACAACCCTTTAAGTGAAGAAATTTTTCCTAATATCCAACCTAAACCTCCCCAATGCAACTTGAGGCCATTTCCTCTTGTCCTGTTGCTTATTGCCTGGGAGAAGTGACTGACCCCACCTTGCTACAACCTCCTTTGAGGTAGTTGTAGAGAGTGATAATGTCTCCCTTAAGCCTCCTTTATTCTAGGCTAAGTAACCCCACTTCCCTCAACCGTTCCTTATAAGACTTGTTCTCTAGACCCTTCACCAGCTTCATTGCCCTTGTCTGGACAGACTCCAGGGCCTCGATGTCCTTGTAGTGAGGGGCCCAAAACTGAACACTGTGTCTGAGGTATGGCCTCAAAAGAGTACAAAGGGACAATCACTCCCTAGTCCTGCTGGCCACAGTATTTCTGATACAAGTCAGGATGCTGCTGGCCTTTTTGGCCACCTGAGCACGCTGCTGGCTCTCATTTAACCAACTAACAACCGATATCCCAAGATCCCTTTCCACCAGGCAGCTTTCCAGCCACTCTTCCCCCCAGCCTGTAGCATTGCATAGTATTGTTGTGCCCCAAGTGCAGGACCAAGAACTTAGCCTTGTTGAACCTCATACAGTTGGTCTCAGCCCATCAATCCAGTCTATCCAGTTTCCTCTGGAGCCTTCCTACCCTCAAAAAGATCAACTCTCCCACCCAACTTGGTGTCATTTGCAAACTTACCGCTGGTGCACTTGATCCCCTTGTCCAGATCATTGATAAAGATATTAAAAAGAACTCGCTCCAATACTGAGCACTGGGGGATGCCACTTGTGACCAGCCTCCAACTGGACTTAACTCCATTCACCACAACACTCTGGGCCCAGCCATTTAGCCAGTTTTTTAACCAACAAAGCGTACACTTGTCCAAGCCATGAACAGCCAGTTTCTCCAGAAGAATGTTGTGGAAAAGTGTCAAAAGCTTTACAAAATTCTAATTTAAGCATGTCAGCTTGTATAGAAGGAGATCAGGTTCATCAAGCAGGACCTGCCTTTCATAAACCCATGCTTACTGGGCCTAATCACCTGGTTGTCCTGTATGTGCCACATGATGGCACTCAAGATGATCTGCTTCATAACCTTCCTTGGCACCGAAGTCAGACTGAGAGGCCTGCAGTTCCCCACGTCCTACTTCCAGCCTTTCTTGTAGATGGGCATCACATTTGCTAGCTGCCAGTCAACTGGAACCTCCCCTGATAGCCAGGGGTACTGAAACATTTTATGACACATTCACTACTATCAACTTTTATTACTGAATTTTATCAGTTTGTATTTAAAATCCTTATATATGGCATTTAGTATTTATGGAAACAGGTTAGTATTCTTTCATCATTATGTTTCCTATTTGTATCAATATGTAAAAAATAAAACAATTCTAGCTGCTATCAGATTTTATCATTTTAGGATGTAAGTAAGAACATACTTCTATTGGTTTATCACGAAATAATGCCAAAATACGACTAAAGAACTAATCCACAACTCTTTCCCCCAACAGACTTGCCAAATGTAATTCACCTTAATAAATATATATTATTTTTTTTCCTCTGCCAAAACAATATCCAATAAATAACTGCCCTTATTTAAATTTCCTGCCATATCTACTCATGTACCTGTTTGACCTAGAGTGATCCTGCTTGAGAAAGGGGACTGGACAAGATAACCTCCAGAAGTCCCTTACAAAGTCAACCATTCTGTAGTAATATCAGGATATGTTTCACATTTTCTTATATTATCACGAGCCAAATGTAATAGACCAGTCCAGAGTATTCCAGCACTTCCTAACCCAGCATCAAATGGAATTAAAGGTGAAAAATAAGTAGAATATTCTTGAATTCCCCCAGAACTACCAGATCAAGAATTAATGTTCTTAGTACTTAGTGAGATTTTAATTACATGCAAGCCATTTGTAGCACTGAGGCAATAGTTCCAACAAATCCAAGAATATGTAATCAACATTGCCTGTAGTCAGGCCATGGAAGGTTGGCCAGGCTCCTCACCCTATCTTTCCTTTAGTTTTACACCTTAAGAGTCTTCTGTTTGCCGGTAATCTACTTTAAGCCTGCAAAGATTTCACTGACACTCTTCATCTCATCTTCGTACATGCACAACAAGCACATCCCTAGAGAGACAAAGCTCAATTTACATACATGTTGCAACTTAATTTAACTACAAGCTACGTTTCTCATAAAGCTGGCTCCTGCACCCTGCATGACTGCTGAAATGCAAGGCTGAACTTACTTTTCTAACAACTGAAGTAATTACTTTTTTACAATATAAAGCACATGGTACCTACTTAACTTTGAAAGTTTAGTATAATTAAAGGTTCAATACGTTTAGTAATCATACAAGATCCACTGCAGAATTTTGTTTAATGTCACACATTGTATTCATAAAAGAATAATGCTTAGTTAACTGCATCTGGTACCACTGAATTCAGCCTGTAGGAAACCGATTATACCATGCTAGTGTTGAACTGGAACAGATCCTCAGATATTGTCTGTCGTACTTTGTCCACTTCAGTTGTATAGATCAAGACACTGCTTTTATGATTTCCTTAAAACAATTATTCTGTAATATAAAAGAAGCTATTATAACATTTTGCCTAACATTCAGTAAAGTTTTCCTTTTCAGTTTCAATGCATTCCTCTTCATCACAATACCTCTAAAAATATGACTTTTTGGGTTTTTTTTATGTTTATACCTTAAAATACTAACAGCCTTTTGTCATGACCCTTTAAATTATTACCTTATTACAAGGCAAGTGTTCTCAGAATATAATATTTCTTGAGTAGTGTAGTCTAACATAAAGAAGTATCTTTGTCTGATATTACACTGGTCAATCCTTTGAGCACCATCTTTTTTTGCACCATCTTTATGTTTTTCTTTTTTTTTTTTTTCTTACATTTTCTTCTACTAAACAGGAACAGAATTGAATGTAGCATAATTCCTGCATGTCATTTTTGCTTCACACTGGTCAAAATGGCAGAAAATAGCAAGCATTACATGCAATTGTCGCACAGAGAGATCTGGAAAAGGAGAGGGGACCCATTACACTTGCAGCAGGACAAGCATCCAGGACTAAACTAAGGGTTGAATCAGATGTTATCTATTATAGACACAACAGACAACCAAGGGGTATTATTAAACACTGTCAATTTCAAGACTGCTTTTAGAAGAAAAGGGGGGGGGGGGGGGGAAGGGGGTTGAAATCAAAGTATAAATTATAATAGAAATATTAAAAATAATGGTCTGCTATTGTTAATGATACAGAAAGAAATAGTATAAATGGCTGGCAGATCTGCTTGTCACAAGCAGATTACATTCTATGATTGCCATGCCATCCAGTAACAGAAATTCTTCTGGAAATAATTAGATTTTCAAGATGGATATTTTTATAGAAGAGACGTTGCTAGTAAAAATACAAGTGTGAAACAGTATAGTCTGCAATAAAATCAAGTGTCACTATACATTACAATATTTTGTTACTTCTGTGGATGAGGATTAAGGAGGACAGGACCTGTGGTTTATCTCCACACTGTGTGGCAAAGAAACGGAAAATACAGAAAGACTTGCAAGTTAAGAAAACCAGAAGATGGAACGTCAGTCAGAAGTAGATGGTCAATTTTACTGACTAGTAATTCTGTCGTATGTTCCACTTTCCTCCTGCTCTTCTTCCTTTGCCATCATTGTCACCCAACTGCCATCAAATAAATCAATTTATTGTATTTTAATTTTAAGCATTTTACAGTGGCTTCATATATCATGACTATCCACTAATATTAGATTACTGTGCTAATACTACTGGAGAAACTGTTGTTACCATGTCACTGCCAAGATTTTATTGCTAGTTATTTAGCACAAGGCTGTTGTTTTTTTTTTTTTCTTTTTATGTAACATTTTGAGAATTTGCTTGATATCCCAGCAAAAGAAACACTCAAATTAGGATTTTTTCTCATCATCAGTATCCAGGCTTGAAATATCCTTAAAGGGTTATTCTGTTGCCAGTCTTCAGAATTTGTCTTCAGATGTCCTTCCAGTTTTCTCTGGCAAGCAATATCAAATTTTAGGGACTAGCATTCGATACAACCCAACATATTTGTGCCTTCACCAAAACAGGTAATACCAGATGAAAGAATCTGTTTATTTTCTTAACTTAGAAAAGAAAGCAATGGGGTGAGGGTGAAAGGTTGTGTGCAGAAATTTGGATCAGCCTTCAAAGAATAAAACATGCTTTCTTCCCTGTTACCAGATTCTCTCATGGTGCTCTCTTCCTCACATACAGAAGCGCTTTGCAGGAGTCCATCACAAAATTCATAAGCCTTTGAGCCTAGGAACCAAATATTTTTCAGATCTCATGCTCTGTGGGGCACAGTCTTCCAACGTCAGATATAAACATAAAAATGCCACAGCTGATTTAAGCCCCAGACCCAAGACCAGGTTAAAGCGGAAGAGCAGATCACTGCTAGCCACTGCTGGGAAAAAAAGCACTTTGCTCTAGATAAGTATGGCTATTTTTATGACCACACATATGCAAAAGACTTAGAAGCACCAAGAAAATACCATTTGTTAGAACCAAATATAATAAAACAAAATCATTTTGAAGCACGGCTGGTACTGTATGGAACTAAGTTGTGCTATGTTGGGAGATTAATTAATTATTCTTTCATTAATTTAATGGAAAATAATAAAAATAATCAAATTAATCGATTGATATTCTTTAACAAATTTGTCTTCCAACATCATTGTTACTTTTGGCTATTTCTTTGCTCTGGTTATTACTGGTGTACTCTGTCACTCTAGGACACTCAAAATTTTGATAGTGATTATCTTCAAAATCATATATGTCCTATTCCTGATGGTCAGACACTTAAAGCACCAATAGGTTTTTATAAGGAACTTCATCAAATTAGTTACATGAAAGGTAAGAGGAAATTAATAATAACAGCAGGAAAAAAAAAAGAAAAAAAAAAGACAAGATATATTTTGAGAAAAATGCACTTGGAACATGCATTTTTAAAATGAAGCTCTATTACCTGATGAAAACAAAGCTATACAGTGGGAATAGTAACATGAGAAATCTTTAAAAATAACCTCTTTCAACTAAAGAGCAAAAATGGAAATCATATATATATATTTATTTTTAACAAATCTTGGAAAATTTTGTAGCTAAGAACTATTCAGTACTTAAGACTTAACCTAAAGAAAACTACTTCAATGGTTTTAAAAACTGAGGTTTCTAAAAATCTTTATCTAAATCTATCTATCTTAATCTTTAGACTAACTACTGCAGATGGGGTGGGGGATGAAGAGAAAGGAAACTTTCCACAAAGGTTTGATGGTTTTCAACACAATCAAGTGAAAATAATCACTGGAATAATAAAAATCTGTTACTCAATTGAATTCAGCAATATTACATACATATTTTGTAAATATAAATCACAATAGGAAGTTTAATTAAATCTTCAAATCACAGTCTATTATAGCTTACATTATCGTAGATTCAGGTGGTTACTTTTAGAATACATTAAGCACAGAAAAACTTCTTGAAGATTAAGTTTTTAATTTGAAGATGTACAATAAGAACCTCTCATTACTGAATAACAGTGACAGTAACCAGAATCACAGATAAGTAGAAGCGAAAAGGTTAATTATTGCATACCTACACTGGTGTTTGTACTTAGTTTAACTGTGACAAATGTCCATGGTGAGGATAGTCCCTGTGGAACTGCAAAGGGAAACAGGTATTATGCTGGATCTCTGAGGTAGATAAATTCTTCCAGAATACTAGTTGAAAACTAGGATAGTGGCTTGCTGGATGCATGTGATACTTCCCTCCTTTGGCAGAACACTTCCGTATTTCTTTCTCTTAGTTTCTTGCTCTTTTTCTATTTTGTATTGATTTTCTAGTGTCTTCCTTATTAAATAAATAAATAAAGTAAATTAAATGTAAAATATTAACTACACCATAAAGCAATATTGCTTTATGTTATACTGACTTTGAGGATTGTTTTATTATTTTGTAGTTATAGTGTTGCTCAAGAAAGGTACTAAGCTGATCCTAAGATGATCTTAAGTGCTATACAGAAGGTTTACACATTTTCAGTCTCATAAACCCTCCTTGTGAACGTTTATGAACCCTTCTTATGATCATTCAAATAGCTCTGGAAATACTGAAATAAAGTGTAAAGTACGAGTCACAGTACTAACGCCTCAAATTCACCTCAAAGGTGACAAGAATTCTTTGCTGTCAACAGAAGTGAGGGTTTTAGCCAGTAAGTTTAATTGCTGACTGTTCTGAGTAAGACCTGGATTCTTTGCAACCACAGGGTTAAAAAACAAACTAACCCCGTACCCTTCCAGGAATGGTTCAAGGCCTCAAAGGGCAGGAATATCTCTCCTACAAAGACAGGCTGAGAGAGGTGGGGTTGTTCAGCCTGAAGAAAAGAAGGCTCTGGGGAGACCTTATAGCGGCCTTCCAGTACCTAAAGGGGGGTACAAGAAAGACGGGGAGGGATTCTGTGTCAGGGAGTGCAGTGATAGGAGAAGGAGTAACGGTTTTAAACTAAAAAAGGGCAGATTTAGGTTAGATATTGGGAAGAAAATCTTTATTCAGAGGGTGGTGAGGCACTGGCACAGGCTGCCCAGAGAAGCTGTGGACGTCCCTGGAGGTGTTCAAGGCCAGGCTGGATGGGGCTTTGGGCTATGTGGTCTAGTGTGAGGTGCCCCTGCCCATGGCCGGGGGGCTGGAACTAGATCATCTTTAAAGTCTCTTCCAACCTAAAGCATTCTATGATTCTTTCATCTTCAAGGTAACTGAACCTTATATGGTTTACTTTACATCATTTGAGCACTGTACAACATAACAGTTTGACTAATGCCAATGTGCCAACATATCTTTATACAGATGTCTAGGACTATCCTTTACTAGCTCTTCTGCTCTAGACTAGTACAAGTGTTTATCTTTGGTGGTGTATATGATGACAGATCTAGTGAAAAATGAAGTTAATTTCACAGTGCCAAATCTTTACAAAATGATGAAACCTAATAAATAATATCAGATCAATGCAGACTGAAATTTTCATTTGATAAATTCTGTATAAAAGAAATTCTGTATAAAACAGAATTTCTGTATAAAACCAGAAAGTTCTGAATAAAACATTAGCTCCCTACATGAAAACAATAAAAATATATTTCTTATTTTTTCCAAGACAATAAAGTCTATAATTTACTATAGTTTATAAATTATAACTCATTTTCTTAGGCCTTCCAACCTCTGAAACATACCTCCTACTGCAAACAAATATCCTAGAATTTCCTAGAAAAGATTCCTATATGCAGTATGATTTCAATAGTCATCAAGAACAAAAAGCCAAGAAAAGGAACTGATGGCATCCGAAGACTCTGCCACCTGGCCTATTTGAGTTCTGAGGGGACATCTAGAACTTTCTAAGGGAAGACATACACTATTTTGTATAAATGTTGTACCACTCCCAAAACATCCAGGAAGACAACTTTTGCTGAAAACAAAACAAAAGGAAAAAAAAAAACAAACTACAATAACAACAACAACAAAACATTGCTTTCATTTCTACTAAATATATCCTATTTTGTCACAGAGCTATTTAAGTTTCTCTCCATCTTTTATAAGCCCCCTTATAGTACTGAAAAGCTGCAATGAGGTTGCCCCAGAGCATTCTCTTCTTCAGGCTGAACATCCCCAGCTCTGTCAGCCTTTCTTCATAGGAGAGGTGCTCCATCCTCCAAGCAACTTCAAGGCCCTCCTCTGGACCAGTTCTAACAGACCCACATCCTTCTTGTTCTGGGGGACCCAGACCTGGATACAGCACTCCAAATGGGGCCTCACAAGGGCAGACCAAAGGGGGACAATCACCATCTTTGACCTGCTGGCCACACCTCTGTAGATGCAGCCCAGGATGCAGTTGGCTGCCTGGGCTGCAAGCACGCACTGCTGGCTCATGTCAAGCTTTTCATCCACTAGAACTCTCAAGTCCTTCTCTGCATGGCTGCTCTCAATGAGCTCTTTTCCCGGTCTGTCCTCAGGTTCTGGGATTGCCCTGACCCAGGTGCAGCGCCTTGCACTTGGATATGTTGAACCTCATTAGATTCACAGGGGTCCACTTCTCAAGCTTGTCCAGGTCCTTTTGGATGGCATCCCTTCCTTCTGTTCTATCAACTGCGCCACTCATCTTGGCGTCATCTGCAAACTAGCCAAGGGTGCATTCAATACCACTGTCTCCATATGGTGGTGTTCAATACCACCATTGATAAAGATATTTAACAGTACTGGTCCCAGGACAGACCCCTGAGAGACACTACTCATCACCGGCCTCCACCTGGACAAAGAGCCATTAACTACCACTCTCTGGGTGTGACCGTCAAGCCAATTCCTTATCCACTGAATGGTTCACCCCTTAAATCCATCTCTCTCTGATAGGGAGATCAGGATGTCAAGTGGCATCATGTCAAAGGCCTTGCAGAAGTCTGGGTAGATGACATCAGTTGGTCAACTTGTCAAAGTTGACACTTGTCAAGTGATGCAGTCACTCCATCATAGAAGGCCACCAGATTGGTCAGGCACGATTTACCCTTGGTAAAGCCATGCTGTTAATGTTAAGTACAGACATTTTTTAAATAAACTCAGAAGATCCAGACACTATCAAATTTCTGTTCAAATTACTGTTCATCTCTGGTCATTCTGTAAATATCTCTTTATCTCAGCTCTCAAATGATATAAAACACAATTCTCTATCTCTTTTTATAATCGCACTTCCCTGCAATTGTGCCTTCCACAGGAATCTTTAATCTTTAAGTTGTCATCTATAGGAGCAACCAAAATAACTATCAAAAAAGATTCATAAGCATGAAATTCAGAACTTCCTCAGTACCTGAGATTGTAATTCACTCCTACAGCATATTTGTAGTTAATGCTTACCTATACAAAACTGATATATATTTTTTTAATTTGTTATCCCATATGTATATTTTTAAATATATGGCATACTTTTAGCACTGTTTGAATTGACTTTGCCTATTTTAATTTGCTACAACATAAATCTTCCTCCAGATCTTATAGTTTAAACCTCACGAAAGCCATGCACCTCTTGGAAAAATGAATACAAAAACTCTACCCATAGCCCTGTGTTGGTCAATACATAAGTATTTAACACATTTTGTTACTTCATCCAAACAGATGCAGCTTGTTATTCAAGACTAAAGCTTAAACACACAGTACAAATATTCATCTGAATTTTAGTCTAAGCTGTAAGCCAAGCTTCTATCCTTCAAGGCTCTATTTCAAAGTATAAGCCTCACCTCTGTGAATTTGACATTTTATTGCAGTGGCAACATGACACTAGGATTTCACTTTTAAGTAGCAATTTCCTTTATTTGCGTTATTAGTTGATGTTTTGCAGTTGTAGTAATTCAAATATGTATACCTGATTCATTACATGAAAATATTGCATATATAATTTTTCATAAAAATTCTACAGAATTATATTGTTAAATATATTCTGTATTTGTTATGAATCTGTAGTAACTGTAAGAAACAAAATTACAAATGAACACTGGAGGACCCTATTTTCTGCTTTCTGTCACATTAAATTTCTGTAGTCCTGAAAAAATGTTAAGACAATGAAAAGACAAAAAATAAGTTCTCGCTGGTATCACGAGCAAATCCTGCAATATTTTTACTTATTCTTTGTTGCAGTGTGTTTTAGGGGCATAGGGGCATGAATTCAGGAGCCAGGACACCTAGTCTGAATTTCAAAATCATGAAGGACTGAATGTCTATTGAAATACTTTGGTCATAATTTCCCTTCCTTTAAATATAAGAATTCCCTACTATAAGCTTACTACACCTGGCAGAGGAACACAGCTTGCTACTGTTTTGAAAAACCAGCTATAACTTACTGATCAGTCCTACATGACCTTACAGAGCTAAAGCAGAATTCTTTGTGTAGTTTGTAAGTATGATTGATCCAAAGCTTATAGGATTTAATATTAAGGTCTTGAGAGACATAGAAAGGCAGTGTTCTTAGAGCTACTCTTACACAGAACAAGAGCTGTGGCTCTTGATCTTTGGATTACTGCAATTCTATCTGTTTATCTTAAATCACAAGATGGATGTACAATTTGATGACAAGACATTAGAAAGCATCATGAAGACATTACTACTGAGTGTGCTCGAGTGGGTACAACATATGCTACTGAGATACTAGAAATATGATGTAAGGATAAGATATTGCCCAGGGAAATCATTTACTGAAGGCAGATAAACAAAGCATGAAGTGTAAAACTAAATATAAGACAGTTGCCTCTTTACAATAGCAGAAAGCTTACTAATGAAAACAATGCCTCAGTTTCAGTGCTCTACATTTCAAGAAAATACCAAATATGCTATGTTATTACCAAAAGAAAAATGATTCAAGGGTGACCAAATTTTAGCCAAGACTGGAAGTGTCATGGGACATCAAGAGCATGCAGTTGATAGAGATCAGATACATTAAGGTAAGTCACTACACTCAGAAAAGAGTTCAACCTCAAAAAAAGGTGAAGGATAGCATGTGGCACCTAACTTTAATGTCATGACACCTCCACAGATCTCAGAAGTGTCCTTGTACTGCTTACCAGGTACCCCTGGCTTTTTCCAACCTCATTGTGATAATAATGAATCATCGTCTGAAGAACACAGGTCTCCCTACAGACTGGAAGGTGGGAGGGGAGCAAAAATATTTGTCAGAGGTACTCAGAGTAACCTGCTAAGGCAGATACCTACATTTTTAAAACTGACACCTGTACTTGGCATCTACAGTGAACAGCCTAAATTTTCTTCAGTCCTCATATGGAACTATCTACTGATAATACTTGTATCGCACTGTAAATGCTGAAAATTATTTTTTAAAAAAGATAAAAAGAAAAAGAATGAGGTGCCAATCTGTAGAAACTTGGCAGGCACAGAACATATCGAAAGAAAGAAGGCTTCATAGAAGGAACACATCTGGAGTGATATCTGTGCTTGTAACCTCTCTGTAAACAACTCTTTTGCTAAGTGATTTCACTTCAGAAAGAGTCCTTACCATTCACACAGTCACAAAGCGAGTTTTGATCAAATAATGCTTTTAAGTACTTTGACACTGGATGACACATTAGAGAAATGCAAAGAATTATTCTTACTTTCCACCATCGGTTATAAAATATTACATAGTAAGAACAAGGTATGCTAAAAGCTATAAATTACAATGAAGTAAGAAAAATTCTCCAATTTTATGCTCATTCACCAATCTGAGAAACAGTAAGTAGAGAGTATTTATGGCTGACTGGTATTTCCTGAAGTTTTAAAATGTGTGCTGAATCACACAAGTGATTTATCCTGTAAATGTTCATATTTATTACAAACAGATACAAGTATTTCCAATGACTTCAGATGCTCTTAGAAGGTTTTCTGTTTATACCAGAATTAGAATAAAACAAGTTGGCCATCAGTAAAGATATCAACCATAATAAGATCACATGAGAATGCAGCACATATTTCTGGCTGATTGTTCAGTAATCCTGGGATCAACAAGTTTCACCTGTTCAAAATGTTGCTCATCAGAGTCTACTCAATTTGCAGATACAATCATTTTACCATTTTTCTTCAGCTAAGTATAAAAGCTAGTTTGTCAGAATCATTGTCTCACCATTAATATTAAAGCTCTTCATTATCTCTTCTGACACAACAGAGCAGCCTTCGAACATCCTAGAGAAAATTCTAATTCATTCATGAAAGTAAAAAACAGAATGAACACCATGAGAACTGGACACAGCTTTCAAGACCAGTGTATAAATGGCATTCTGGCCTCTTTGAAAGGACAGGAATCACTGCCTCAGACTACAAACGTTTGTCCCTTGTCTCCACTCAGCTTCATGATTAGGCCCACAGCTGCTTGTTAAGCTCTGAAAGTGAAGAGTCCTAATCTACAATAAAGCCTGTCTACAAATGCTGTCAGAGAAAGCAGTCAGGTACCAGCCCTCTAGGTCATTTGTGTTTGATAGGTAAGCCCTGCAACATCAACCTATGGAAATTTACTGCTTGTCACAAAGTACTTGCTAATCAACTAAGTTACAATTAAGCCAGGAACAGAAGCTGTAACTGCTCCTAATTCAAACCTTTGGGCCTTTTCATGAAGCTTTGCTTTAAGACAAACAATGATCAAAGTTTTAATTTTAACTCTAGAAAGGCAAGTACTAGAAAACCTTAATATAACATACGAAAAATGTGAAGTGACTGCTAATTATAGATAGATGGCCATGTAAGACTAGAAGCAAAACACAGCATTTCAGGAGTGATTTTGAACCTAGCCTTTATTTTTTCAGTTGTAGTTAAGAGTGCAATTACTTGAGAGTACTAGTAATGGCACTTTGATCTGATTCTGACATCAGTTACACCCATCCGAGTACACACTAACTGACTTCCAGAATTTCACAAGGTAGAAACTAAGGGAAAAAAAATGTCCAGATTACAGTTATGGTTCATTTTACTAATTTTCACTATGTAGCAGTAATTTTAGTAGTTTATATTCGGATAGCCAGATATCTATTATTCAGTCCTCTGCCAATTTCAATTTTTATCACCACGTACCAAAATATATGGTATGCACTAATGAAAATAGGTTTTAATTTAAAATATATATATATATATAATCTATATGCATCAATTTTGAACTTGAAGACAGACTCACAAACAGTGGAAGACTGCCTGTCTACAGACTTATACATGGAGCACAAGGTAGAGTTGTCACCCACTGCAAGTCTCAAAGAGCGAAAAACCCATCTCATTAATAAAACACTGTGATGCCAAAACCTCACGTTTTCTAGACTTTACCAATAAAAATACCACTTAGTGGATCTAATTATCCTTCCCAAAAAGCAACTGTGTGTGCTGATGTACCTGGCTGATTCCTATTTTCTAGGTACATTGTATTCTTGCGATTTATTTTTTGTCTGAAAGCCTAGGAAATTACATCTCAACTCTATGCGCAGATCAAAACATAAGATGTAAGCTAAAACTAAGAGAAAATGGTTGAATTTAGAGTTTAAAACATATGAGGAGACTGTAAAGCAATATTTTCTTTACATCTTGTTTAGATATTAATAAAAATCTAGATTTCAACTGTGAATACTACAGAATATGTGTCTTTAATACAGGGAATTAACACGTCTACTTTCTTCAGTACTGTTTAATATCTTTATCAATGACATAGACAGTGGGATTAAGTGCACCCTCAGCAAGTTTGCAGATGACACCCAGCTGAGTGTTGCAGACTTATAAAAACAAAGTGGAGAGCGACTCTTTGCTCTACCAGATAATGACAGAACAAGGGGGAATGGTTTTAAACCAAAAAGAAGGTAGATCAAATTAAAGGTTAGGAGAAAATTCTCCACTCAGAGGGTGGTGAGGCACTAGAAACAGGTTGCCCAGAGAGGTTGTGGATGCCTCATCCCGGAGATATTTAAGACCAGGTCAGAGGAGACCCTGAGCAATCTGATCTAGTGGGTGGCATCCCTGCCTATGGCAGGGGGGTTGGAAGTAGATGATCTTTGAGGTCCCTTCCAACCCAAGCCATTCTATGATTCTATATGATTCTATGGTTCCATGATTCCTTCAGATCATCTCGTTTAACCTTTCTTTAAAAATTAATGTGTAGATGTTGATGAGAATCCCAAACACTTATGAGATTCCAGTCACCAAAAGTATTCTTCCACAAGAGCAATACTATTTTTCGTCTTGTAAGTAATCTATATACAACTTCAAGCCTGAACTTTCTTCTGGATCCTTCACTCCAAAGATGAAGGTAACTCTCTCATTTGCAGATAGTTCGTATGCATAGCATCTTTTATCCTAATCAAAACTCCTGACCTTAACAGAAACAGATCATACCAGAATGTGTTACTGAGAATAAATATGATTTCTGTACAACAGCAGATCTTCCTAATCATACAATCATACGGAAGAGAAGGTTGAAACTGTTGAGGACTTGGATCAGATCACTTGCTTGCCCAAACAAAAGTCATACTGGCTTGGTTTAAAAATGTATTTGATGGTGATCTCAATTCTTCTTTCATAAAAGATGTGCCATTAACACAGATTATCCAATAATCTGAAGACTGACAGGCTTTCCGTAACTAAATTCACAGTTTTGGTTAAATTCAAACAAATTTTTAGAAAGGGGAAAGATAAAGAGGAGAAGCAGCACAGATGTTGCTCATTTGAAAGCTTCTACAATCAGACTTGATTTACCAGAAGCAAGTATGTTCATTCATGGGTGAGTAAGTTTGGATTTACTGTTGAAAATCAGCTTAGATCTAAAGCTATTGGTCTACATGGAACCTAAATCAAATCTACAACTACTTTAGTAAATAGAAGGTAGGGAGGAAATGACCCAAAACCACTGGATCTATGGTCACAAGCATCACTGAACTAAAATCTCACTTCTTGACTCTGTTTTGATCACTCCAGCTAGATCTCCTTAAGATAAAACTTGCCATAGATGTCTCAGCCCTAAGCAATATGGTCACAAACTAGTCAATGCTATTGGATTTCAGGACCAAAGCTAAGTCACTGATCTTTAAACCAATTACACAAAGCTGATGAGATTTATACATTCTAACAAGTGGTTGTTAAATGCCCCTGTCAATGTGTCTAGGCTAGAAGTCAACTTCAAGCACCAAAGGTGCAGATCTAAAAGGGAAATTAGGGCCTAAATATGTCATTTGAACAGCATTTGAACTCTTGCATTGAAAATTATGACCCTCAACATTTCTGTCTAGCCTTCTGCACTATTGAAAATTGTAATAACACTAGAGACTATTCCATAATTTTTTGCTATTACACATGCCTCCATCTTGGCATGGCTGAACAGCTCAATGTTCATCTCTAAGAAGAATTATGATTCTCTAGCCAAACATTCCTCCAGCTAAATAGCCTGACTTGAGTATACCTTGCGTGAATCAATGACAGCAAATCTCAGAGAAAAGAAAAAAAAAAAAAAAGTCATTTTCGCTTTGCCCAATTATGAAATGGTATAGTGGAATGACAACTAAGACCGAAGTAAGAGGGAAATAAAATGTGCGATCTCCTAAGATTGTAACAAATATCTCTCATCCCTCAGACCGTCCCTAAGACTATAAAGTAATACAGAGGGTTTAGTACACAGGCATTTCTGTCATCTAGCAGTTGCATTCTTTCCAGGGAAAAAAAGGTCTGTTGATTTGTACCTTTCAGGAGGAGAAAGGGGTTTCCATGTTTTAAGTATAATAGCTGTTGTACAAGTAGACACCTTGAGATATATTACCCTGCTTGCCTATTCACCAATTACCTAATTAACCATCTGGGTGCCAATTTAAGCAAACACAGTGTGTAAATTCTTATGTGATATTGGCACATTCTGCACTACCTACTAGGCAGCTCTCTCTGATTGTGTTGGTTGTTATGAAAATCATTCTGAGTAGCAGTATTCTCCCCAGTCGCTATAGAGAGAGTTACAGTGGACTTGCACATTTAAGTATCTCCAAGCCAGATGCATGACACCAAAGTTCCAAGATGATTAAGAGATCTATGAAGGAAAAAACAGAGAAGCCATTTAGGCCTACGTTACGTAAATGCCTCTGTAAAAAATTAATTTTTTTTTTTTTTAAGGTAAGTTGAAGAAAATAGGTCTATATAGCTTCATGAGAGTCTACTGCTGTCATACAACAGTAATTATTAGTATCAAATACTGCATATTTACCTTGTAGCTAATAGGCCACAGCACATTATAGGTTGTTTAGGCTTAGACTAGTATATTTGTAAACAACAAAAATATATATATATTCTTCTCTCATAAGCATAAAGGTGTCAGATTCAACCTTCTCTGGGAAGAAGAAAAAATACTTTGTGGGTTCATCTGACATATTTGTTTAAGTTTCTTTCCAAATGTAACATACTTATTGAAGGGCTTATACTGGTACTTGTTATACCGGTACTGTAAGAATTCCTGGTATCTCTACATTACAGTGCCAGAAGTGTTCTCACTTTTGACTATTTGCCATTTTTCCTTTTTCCTCATCTTTAAGGACTTTCACCACCATAAGCTATGATGATCAAAACAGATCTCTTTCTTCACAGCTTAGGAAAGGCCACAGGTGAAGTCTTCCAAAAGTCTTGTTAGGTAGTGGTCAAGCGTGAAGAAAAATTTATTTTAGTGCCAATCTCACTGAAAGTGTTTATTGGGAGCTAAAGATGAATAATCTTACTTTCATTTTCAAACAACTATTCTCCAGAACAGATACACATGTCGGGGAATTTGGATTTTCAGTGCAATCCCATCCCAACCTCTGTTTGCAATCTGTGGCTACGATCACCACAATATGTCCACTTTCTTTTCATAGAATCATATGGCAGCTTGGGTTGGAAGGGACCTCAAAGATACTTCCAACCCCCCTGCCATAGGCAGGGACGCCACCCACTAGATCAAGTTGCCCAGGGCCTCCTCCAGCCTGGTCCTGAACACCTCCAGAGATGGGGCATACACAGGTTCTGTGGGCAACCTGTTCCAGTGTCTCACCACCCTCTGAGTGAAGAATTTCCTCCTAACCTCTAACTTAATCTACCTTCTTTTAGTTTAAAACCATTCCCCCTTGTCTTGTCATTATCTGATTGAGCAAAGAGTCACTCTCCAACTTTTTTATAAGTCCCCTTTAAGTACTGAAAGGTCACAGTGAGGTCATTCCAAACCCTTCTCTTCTGTAGGCTGAACAGCCCTAGCTCTCTCAGCCTTTCTTTGCAGGAAAGGTTAAAGAGTATGTCTAAAAGTAACGTAATGACATTATATACGTCCCCTTCTGCTTTATTTTAAAGCCCTCAGGTACATGACCTCGAGTACAAGTGAGAGTTGATTTTCAGTTGAGTTCTGATGGATATCACCATTTAGATACAACTCACTATTTACAAACTTTGTCACTGCACAGAAAGGCTGCTAAAGGGAATGCACTGAAGTACTGAGCCTTTTCTTCCACAAAATCTGTTTATTTCACTTCTTTTTAAAAGCATCAACTCTTTTCTAGAATTTACAAGGTATGTATATATTCCATTCCTTTGAACTTCTTTCCCATTTAGAAATCCTGGGGACATTGTTTTATATTTTTGTATTTATTTTATCACTTCTGATTTTATTTTCTTATATGGTGCCTCAGGGTTTTTGACAGTAATGAAAGGTGCTACATAAATAAAATAAATTCCTTTTTGCACTTACATTCAACAGGAGATCAAGAAAACTGTTCCTTTGAAATTGGTTATTCTGCACTCAGCATAACTTTTTCTTCAGAATGTGTATATATATATATATACATACACATATTGCATTATATTTATGTATGGCATGTTAATGTGGTTTAAACATGTGTACCTCCCAAAGGCCTAGAAGAACTTTTATAACTCTTTTGACATCTCTGGAGCAGCAACACACCTCTTTTTAGTAGAGACTAAAGTAAGCAGATGAACATTGCACTACAACAGCAATAAACCAAAAATATTTTAGAATATTGCCAATGCCATTTTACAAAATTCTTAAGTATTTAAATCATTTAAATGATATAACCTGATTTGTGTAGTAGTAGGCTTTCTCATTTATGTTCAAATATTACACGTATTTATACAAGAAGTGTGTACCACAAAGTAAAAAAAAAAAAAAAAACCTATTTTAAAAATAAAATTTTAGTGTTTATAATTTTGTTAAATTTCAGAAAAATATTTAATGGATCTTTTTATTATAAATGTAACAATTGTTGATTAATGTTTGTTTTAAAAACAGTTCTATCTTAAGTATTTTTGAAATTGTTGGTTTTGTCTTGATGTAATTTGAAATTAGGTATGTAGAAAAATACAAGTATGACCAAGTGAGGCAAAAAAAAAACAAACAAAAAACTTGAGGTATAATGCGACCATCAAACACACTCATTGTTTTCTTACGAAAGAAAATGTTTACCCTGTAGTAACAGGGGTAAAATAAAAGTTAGCTGCAGCTTAATTTTTGCAAAGGTGCATTAGACCACCATTAGTTGATGCACTCATTTTTATGATTGTAAGAATTTGCTCTGTGTGCTGATAGGATTTGTCGCTTATTTTCTGGTAAATACTTTAAAGAAGAGTAAGGTTTTACAAACTATGATTTTTAGAAATTATACATAGTGTTACATACAGCCAGTGCTCGCTTATCCTTCTATTAGTTCTACAATATATGCTCAACTATCATGTAAAAGATGAATTCATATATCAATAATAAGCACCTAAAGGTCAGCTGTCTAATCTAATCCACTTTATTTTGGATCATCCCAGCTTTTTTTTGGACAAATATGTTATGATGGCAGAATTCAATTCCCAGAAAGTACCAACCACCACCTCTAAGGAAAGCTTAAACAACTAAATACTTACCTTGTAGATCATTAACACTAGGTTAGATGACTCGCTTCCCCAAAATACTTTGGTTGTACAAAACTGTTCTTCAGTAGGGGGGTATTGGATTGACACTTGTTCAGTAGGAGAGGTTAGATATGCCTAATCTAACATAAGAGAATTGAAGAAAGTGACCACATCCAACAATACACCCTACCCCGTGGGCCCATCTCTTCCCTCCCTGTGGTAAAAATATTGTAGTAACTACAGTAATAAATAAGTTCTTTTGAGTTATATTTTTAACTGCAACTGAAGAATGAAATTTCAGAAGCAACAGAAATAATATGTAGAACTAGTGAAAATTAACTGCAACTTGCCCCAACAATTCTCCTGTCTTTCCATTACATGATACTGCATTTCCTTCAGGTCCATGCAGACTATGCCACTTCCCTAAAGAGGTTCCTTTCTCCTCTTTGCTTGTGTTGGTTCTCCATTCTTCATACACATGCAGAACTTTTTCCAACTGCTTTTGTGCATTCATAAAAATTTCCAAAGAAAAGCAAGTCTAACGCAAAATGGCTGAATTTACACAGAAGAGAATTATGACTATAAAATCTTTCCAGTTATTCCTCAGCTTTCTGAATTCTCACAGATTCACTGTTTGCTACAATTCAAACCTGCACATTTCTCAATGCTAAACTGTATTTGTTTTTGTGAAATACGATTTTTAGAATACTATAATATTCTTAGACACAGTGACTTAGTATTTTAAAATACTAAATAATATTAGTTATTATAATTTAGTGTTTTATTATACCTAGTGTAATACCACATACAACATTTCTTCTGAGACACCTTCCCCTGCCTACACCTTGAATTTCTGCTCATAAATTAAGCACAAAAATCCAGTACTTATTTGTTATGCATCTTACTCCTTACACTTATAAATCATTTATTAAATTATCCTATTTATTGGCCTAGCTAATTACTGTTTCTCTGAACTCCATTAGCACCCTTTCCTCCCCCCATCTTAAACAAGTCATCCTTCCAAACAATTTGTGCCATAAATTTAAGATACAACATGAAGCCTATTTAACAAAAGGACAAAAAGTTATTTTATGAGCAATGATGAGAAAAAATATCATGAAATAATTGTTTTCCTGAAGGAGTTATTTTAATTACATAAGAACACATGGCATAATGAAACACAGGAGAGACAGATCCACCACCACAGCCCTAAAATTTCAGATGCAAAATTGATAGTGGGAAGAAAAACAGTAGAAATATGAAAAAAGAAAAAAAAAAAAAAGCATTAAACAGGAATTGAGATCACTTTTCTGTGAAAGAAAAATTGAAATAATATTTTTCTTCTTTATCTGAGAATATTTTTACAAGATGGTAAGTGCAAATCACTCTGAAGCTAGGCAAAACATTTTTAAAATGAGAAACTTGCTCTGCATAGAAATGTAGGTAGTTATGCTACGGTTGTAATGCTAAAATGTCATCAAGAAAAAAAATTTCAATGACATGTCAATGCAATTTTTGCATCATTTAGTAAAAAATAGGCAACTAAAATAAATTACCTTCAACTTCTGGCATTCAAAGGAGCAAAATAATTTATTATTTTATTTATATCTTTTCAAATTATCCTGTTTTCCCCATTTTTCAAAACAAATAGTATGAACTTCACTAATAAAGTGACTGAACACTTCAACTCAAAATATACCCACAGTATTAAAGGACCCAGCATATATTTCAAATGATTCTTTAAGACTTCTATCTTCAAATTATGACTGAATCCCCTATACCATTCAGATTCAGTTACACTATCCAGTTACCAAAAAGTAATCAAATGTAACATGAATACATTACTGAACCGCTAAAGTGACATAAGCAAATCTTCTATATGGTCAAACATGGTTATGCAATGTAATTTTATTTAAATTAAATAAAAAAATCAAAGACAACTAGTATCACAGACAAAGGCTTAACATGCTTCTATCTAGTTCTCTCCTTCTACGGCAAATATTTAAAGAATATAATTTCTCTCACTAATACGAGCCTGTATTCTTTATTCATGAAAAAAAAAAACAGAATATCTTCAAGAAAAGTATCCACATAAAGTTTACTTCTGTAAGTGTAAATATGTAAAAAAAAATATGTAAAAATAAAAAATATGTAGAGACTCTACAGCATATAAGAAAAAAAAATACGCAGTTATCTCTTACAAAATTCTCATTCAAGAGTCATCCTATTCCGTTTTTTGCATTATTAGTATAAGCAATGAACAACCAATGTATTTGCTACACTACTTACATCTCACTACCTACTACTTTAAACAAAGCAGAGCATATTTTAAAGTATCACAGAGCAATTCCACCCTAAAACAGCTATCTAGCTGTGTAGTATTATCTCCTTATGCCAACAACAGCAGGCTGCATTCCCAAAAGAGGCTGTAATACCTTCCTGCTTGCTCTAATAGTCACCCTGCCTTCCTTGTTGGTTTAGCACAAGTATTTGCACAGCCATCAGGTGAACTAGATAAAGAAATTGATTTGAATTAAAATCAAACTACGGGGGCTGGGAACAAAGCTGGTCTTCACTTGGATCAGTCCCTTCCCCTACTTCACTCTGCGGACACAAACATTTGTGCCACATGTGAACTGCTCTAAGAAATGATAGCTAAAAAAAGAGTGGTCATCACCGTCTTTCTCAGTAGCATGCCAGCTTAAAGTGATTCTTGAATTAGGGTGCAAAGCTGAAAGAATGAATGACCCTGTGCAATTATTTATTTCCGTTCCTATAGAGGAACCTAAACAATTAGCTTATCTTGGTTGCCAAACAATTAGATAGCTAAAGACTCTTACACTAGGACTAACACATAAATCATCTGTTTATTTAACTGCAAATGACATGACTTTTCTTTGAACAACCATGTGTTCAAATATATTTCCACACAGTCCTCTACCTTTTATTTATTTCTTAAACATGACTCATATGAGTATTCTCATTTTTCCTTATGATTTTTGATGAAAGCTAACGTGCTTAGATATTTATAAAAAACACACAAATATTCAAATTTCAACGTTACTTTCTCGTTTCCTTCTGCTTCTTAATGGCTCTATGAAAAAAAAAGATTTAAAAGGAAATTGTATGTTGTAATTGTAAAAACCTGTTAGAACTGAAGGAAGAGTTCAGCATTTGGATAGATTGTATTAAATGTTTCCTAAAAATGCATGTTTGGCCAACACTGTACAAACAATTAGCTTAGCTAACATTAACACAGATTAAAAAGGTAACCTAGAGAATTGCTCCAAGCAGGACAGGTCTAAACCTTAAATTATCAAAAAATTCTATATGAGAATGATTTCTGGGAAGTTGTTTTTTATGTTCTTTACAGACTAAGTTGACTGCTCTTGATTTCATCAAAAAATATTCTATCATATTTTTAATCATGCTAAGGTATATTTAGAAAGACATTTGTGTTTAAATCCATAAACCCTTTCATCTATTTACTAATATAAGAGAAAATCCAGAACTTGAGAAATCTAAGAACATTTAAGTCAAAAACTGTTATACAGAACAGTTTGGTGTATTTAGATACTGTAATTCTAGTATACATTTAGGAAGATAAATAATAATATAAAATAATTTTACTTCCAAAATTTAACAATATTTTCAGAATATTTACCTTGTAAAATATGGGTTGCATTAGTATTTTTTTAAAGTAAGTGAAAACTAGCTGGATCGCCAGCCTTAAGAGGTAGTTGTTAGCAGTATCAAATCCAACTGGAGTCCATCTATTAGAAGTTTCTCCCAGGAGTTAATATGGCTTAATGTCTTCATCAATGGTCTAAACAATAGGATAGAATGTCCTCTCAGCAAGTTGGGAAATGGTATCAAATTGGTAGGACCTGCTGAGACACACTGCAGGGCAAGGCTAATACTCAGAGGAGACCTGGAAAAGTGGGTTTTCAGATACATTATGAAGTTTGATAAATGCAAATACTAAGCTCTGCATTTGGGACAGGTTAATCTCATCCACCATTACAGGCTGGGGACCAACCTACCAAAAAACAGCTTTGCTACAAAGGACTCAGAGATCCTGGTAGACTAGAAGAGCATCAAACATTGGTGCACCCTTGCAACAGCGCAGGCCAAACACATACTGTGATGCGAGCAAGAGTCTAGCCAGAAGGCTGAAGGAAGTAATTATTCCAATCTATTCAGTAATGATGATAACACATCTAGAGTACTACGTCCAGACTGGGGTTCCCCAGTACAAGATGGACATACATATGCTGTAGTAAGTCTGTCACAGATCCACAGATTGCCAGGGAGCTACAGCAAGGAAGCTCAAAAGAGACAGAATGTGCAGCTTTAGGAAGAGTTCTTCCTGAAGTCTTCAAATATCTAATGGAATGGTATAAGAGGAGACAAAGCCATACTCCTTTTTGAGGTGTGTAGCAAACTAACACAAGAGGCAATGGACATAAGATACAGCAATGGAAATTTTGATTAAGTACTAGGGAATAAATAGTTCACAGTGAAGGTAGAAATGGTTGTGTAAAGAGGCTGTTGAATCTCCATCCCTGGAGATGTTTAAAACTTGACTAGGAACCTGATCAAAACTGATTCTGGTTTGATCAGGAAGTTGAACTGGATAATTGCTGGAAGCTCCTTTCAACATAAAACATTCTATAATTCTGTGGATTTTTTCTCAGTTCAAAAGTGATTATGGAAAAGAATCATTGACTTGCCCAATTAAAAATTAAATATTCATGAAGATAGTTCAGATATAAGACAAGTATTCAGGCATTTTTGTTAACATTATAGCAGTGCTAGACAACAAAAAGCTCGACATGAGCCAGCTTGCAGCCCAGAAGGCCAACTGCATCCTAGGCTGCATCAACAGAGGCCAGCAGGTGATTGTCCCCCTCTGCTCTGTTCTTGTGAGGCCCCACCTGGAGTGCCCTCAGCCCAAGAAGGATGTGGGTCTATTAGAACAGGTCCAGAGGAGGGCCGTGAAGTTGATCAGAGGGCTGGAGCACCTCTCCTATGAAGAAAGGCTGAGAGACCTGGGGATGTTCAGCATGGAGAAGAGAATGCTCCGGGGTGCCCTCATTGCAGCTTTTCAGTACATAAAGGAGGGTTATAAAAAGGTGGAAAGTGACTTTTTGCTCAATCAGACAGGACAAGGGGGAATGGTTTTCAACTAAAAGTGGGTAGATTTAGCTTAGAGGTTAGGAGCATATTCTCCACTCAGCATGGTGAGGCACTGGAACAGGTTACCCAGAAAGGTTGTGTATGCCCCATCCCTGGAGGTGTTCAAGACCAGGCTGGATGGTGTTTTGAGCAATCTGATCTAGTGGGTCACATCCCTGTCCATGGCAGGGGGTTGGAACTAGATCATCTCCAAGGTCCCTTCTATGATAGCGCTGTTTCATACTGGTGTAAATCCCCACATGCCCCCTGAAGTAACTGGGGCCATACCAGTGTAAACCAACAAATAATTAGATCACATACTTCAGAAAAGCATGAAGAAAAGCTTCAGTTTTATACGCAGAATTTTTCCACAGCATACATTCTGATATCAATTTAAAATTAAACAAGCCCTCAGTGTGTGATTTCTTCCACTGTCTGAATTTGCTTTAAAATGACAGATTCAAAATCAAGAACTACATTTCCATTCTCTTCTTTAAAGCTACAAAGATGATGACAAAATATCTGGAAGAAACAGATATGTCTCTCTTTAAGAACTTACCAAAAAATCATTCCATTATGTACACTTGGATGTTTAGACATTCATACATACACTGCACTTTTTCTTTTTTTAATGTGAAATCAGCAAAAGAACTTTATTTACTCTTCTCTTCATCAAATCCAAATGCACGTGGACAACTTTGCTAACGTGCAAGTTTCATGGCAAAGATGCTTGGTTTCATCTTTACATTATTTCAGGTTTTAACGGCATTAGAAAATTAACAAAAACAAGAGAAAATAGTATTAACATCCACAGAGCTGCTCATCTGCTTCACTTTCACAACTGCAAGCAATGGAAAGAGCAAGATTAAAGCTCAGGGTATGGATATCATTTTAAAGCTATTCAAATACAGAGAAGCTAAATGATCATACCTCAGCTGTACACGCCTATTGCAACTTGTGTTTCACTTACCAAATAAACTGAGTTTAAAACAGAGCAGACTGCAGTTTTGATAACATCTGCTACAACAAATAAAAAAAAAAAAAAAAAAGAGTGTGAAGTCTGATGAATGTTTAAACAGAACATTTTTTATGGATCAGCTAAATCTTTTCTGCTTTTTAATTAAAAGTAAAGAAAATGGAACTTAATTATCCTGTAAAGATTAGCTTGTGGGCATCTTCCTGTAAATTACTTCTAATTGAAAGCAAATTGTCAAGTGACATTCAAAGTACTGTCCTTTAAAACACAGCTGTTCTATTGCTGATTTCAGTACATTACACTGCTTTCTTGTTACAGTAAGGCATATTTGAATATTTTAACAATTTGACGGTTTTGTATGGATTTCCATTTCTTGTATCTTAATCACATTTCCTCCTCCAAAAATTAGAAGAAATATTATCTAACTTATTGTACCAAATATCCTAAAGTAATTTTTCTTCACCTTTCAACTTGTAGCTTATCGGTTAACCACTGATTACTACACGGCATGGATAACCAGCCAGCGCAGGCTGGTAGCCTGCTACCAAGCCTGCTAGCTAGATCATTCTTACTGCCAAGAGCCAATTTACTAGCAAAAGCACTGTAAGTATTTTAAGCAAGTTCAAGTGGTTTTACAGTATCAACTACAAACTGAATTTTTCCTCTACCTGACAGTTTACATTCTATTTTTCCAAGTTTTGTACCTTCTTGTGACAATATTTGATATACTTTCAGAGAAGATCATTAGTGTTCAAAGATCAAGATAAAACTATGAAACATTAATTTGTGTTTATTAAATATATTCGATCATTTTGATAAAGCACTTAAATGTGACTTATCATTCCAGTTGGAACTGCAAACTCAACCCAAAAACCTGTTACTGTCTTTTATTAAATCTTCCTTGAGACAGCAAGATTTCATTTGGATGGATTAGATTTCAGCCTTCTCCTTGCACATGTGCTTATCTTCTCCACAAAAAAAAAAATAATAAAAAAAAAATCCTACAACTATAAACAAAGCCAAAAAGAAACAGGGGTGAATTTCACATTTCTATAGAAATTACTATTTTGCATTTTGCATTTCTATTGTGATCTCCTCACCTCTAAAAGCTTTATTCCCTCCAAGACTCTGAATTTATATACTTCTCTGCAGAAGTGAACACATTCTTAAAATTTTGATATGAAAATTATACTGCTTTTACAACATTAGGCTGGAATGCATGCCTACATGTGAAGAGAAATGGCTTAAGAAAGGTGTTTGGACACATTTGTTTTTGACAGCAACAACTACTACCTGCATATTAAAGCTGTGACACTGGAATTGTATAGTTTGCCAGCAAAAGGTTGATGGAGGGCTTCAGTCCCCACATGTGGGAGAGGGTGAGCCAGAAGGGTGAGCTCAAGATATTATTCAGTTGTTCTCAGAACCAGCAGCACAGGCAGCTTACCCATTTTGTAACAAAATGGTGGTACCACTGGGGACCTATTGCCATCTTCTGCTTGTGAGCCACTCACAATATTTCCCCTCCACTTATCTCTGGATTGTATGACACATGTCTTGTGGCTATCAGCCAAATTAAGACTCATGTGTGTGCTTCAAAGGACACACACTAGAAAGGTATATATAGTATTGCCACGTTAGAAAGGTGTTTAAAAATACAGAATATCAACACCAGATTTGGGAAAAAAGTATTTATTTCTCATACTTTATTAAAGTTGTAAATATTACTCTAAAATTAACAGTAAGAAAGCATTAGAAGCACAATTTTAATACGAACCTTAATCTATTTTAATTTAGTATCTTTAGTTTCCTGTCGTGGTCATCAGGTATCTGAGCAACTTAACAAGAAAAAAATAAAATAAAAAATATGCAATATAATCTTTATTGTATCTTGGTTTCCACTCCCCAAATTTAATGTTATTCTTTCCCCACACCTTTAGCAGGAATAACATAGGAAAAAAAGTCATGCTGCATTAAATTGTAAAGGTAATGACATATGCAGTTATGTATATTTATTTTGGAAACAAATAGAAATATTATACTATATTCTACAAGTAATGCACTTAAGTCCCTAAGATATCTACTCTATTCTTAAGAGCAGTAGTTTTCAATCTCATCTTCAGATTATACTAGAAAAGCATCTTACATGACCAGCGGTTGGTGTCAGCCCAAAGAATGAAGAAAATGTTCTCACAGACATTATGCATTGTAAGCACTGCAGTAGTTGCCTAGTACAAAAGCTGAGGAACCACTGATGACCTGCTCATTGAGGTTAAGTTTCAAAACCTAAGATAGAGCGAAGTAGACTAACAGTGCTTCTTTACAATGTTCTCTAAAGAACATTTAAATTCAAAAATAATGAACGTTTAAGCTAGTAACACATTAATAACATTATTGAAATTAGAAGACTAGGAGAGCTCATTTTTTTCTATGGTGTAAGTATTGAGGCTTTTTATTGCTTCTGATGCTTTGAAAGAAATACATTATCTATCAGGATATGCCTTATCTCATCAATATTCTCTATGGTCTATTCCCATTCTGGTATTTCCTTTTTTGTCCTTTTTCAATGTGATATTCAAAATAGCACACCCAGTGCAGTGCACTGAAAGTGCAGATAGGGGGAAGCAGAAGCTGAGCTTTGTGACTAAACAAATAATCTTCTTTTTTGGGTGTTTTAATTTAAAACTATCTAGTTTCTGTAGTAATGTCCTGCATAAGCCTTTGGCAAGACATCTGGGAATTACTCTTCTTCTAACATCTATCACAAAAAGAAGACAGGAGACTGATAATGCACGTTGAAGGACCAGAGGACCTCATAAATTCACAGAGAGGCCCTCTATGACCTCAGGGCAAATGTCCTTTCTTAACTGATATTAAAGCAAAGAACAAAACCCAAAGCAAAACTGAAAAAATACAAACAACACCCCCCCCCACACACACACACCTCAATACATACCAAGGAGCATGTCACTAAACCACAGCTAATTTCGACTTAAGTATTGGAGAAAAAAAGAAAATAAATAAATAAATAAAAAATCTGACCAACCATTCAAACCTGGGGGAGCATTAAGGTTCCCAAAATATGTACAACCAGTGGTCAAAAGTAATACAGTAAACTTCTATATAAATGGTGCTTCAGTAGCTGTTTTTTTTCTGGAAATCCTTGAGAAGTTTTCTTTAAAAATATAAATAAATAAATAACAATTAACATAAGACTCAAATTTCATTTCTTTGTGATAGGGCAGACACATTATACCATCACTATTTAAAATTTTCCTAAGGGATACTCCATTATTTTTCCTTTAGGGAAAAATTAAAATAAACTTTTTACAAGATTTTAAACAAAATTCAAACTTTACACTACAGACCCATATGACAATTCATCTATATGCAAATCATATCCACTAAGGAAAAGTAATTTACTTTTTGTTTTGCCAGTACATACACAGCCACACAACACAGCATCATACAGCATAGTCAAATAAATGTAAACTTTCCAGAAGCCCTTATTCAGCGTAGGAGTAAGGAACAGGTCAGTTTTACAGTTCTATCACAGCTGGTATTGACCCTTCCTTCTCTCCAATGATTACAAATTTATGGTTATTTCTTCCCTTTTCACAGGGAATTCTTTAGCATCTATAAAAAGGGGGACTAATTCTAGGACTACTACTACAGACATTACCATTCTTTTACATTATCTAAATTATAATAATATTTTAGGAACATTAACAGACTTACGAAATATTTCATTACTATTATTGTATTCATTACTATTATTTACTTTCAGTATATGGAAACTGGGATTCTGTATGCAATAGCACTATTTCCAGCATGTATGCCACTTACCATGGAAAACGGGACTACCATTAGACATGAATGGATGACCACCAGCTTGAAAATATCAGATTCCATAATCCAAACTCCAAACTCTGTTTTATGAGGTACAACAGATTTTGACATTGAGTTCTCCTATCAACTACTCCCATTTTAGTGAAAGAAATGACCGAGGCCTTTGATCTCCGCAGGAAGCAGCAAATTTTAAAAGGTGGATTTTAAACATTTTTCACAGTTCCTACTATCCAGACATCAAAAACATACACATCATAACCAGAAATGAAACAGAGCTCCCAAAATGTGAAACAGGTTATTTTTCAATCAAATCTATAAATGTAGTCATTTTCATAAATGTAAGGTAGGGAAAAAAACAAGAACTTTCCTATTTGTATTTGGTCCTCAAGACAGTATTTTTGTATATCCTGCCTAAGGCTAAGAGGTCATAGCACTACAGAATACCCTCTTTTCTTTAAAGCCAGATCAATTCCCTGTATCATATACAAAAATATACGGATAAGCAATTTCACATACAATTCTGCTTCTGAAAGAAAATGGAATCTACAAATTAGGGCATGTCTATCACAACCTGGTATCCCACATATGTTTATGATATCGGCGCTAACAAAAAAATTATTCAAGATTCTCTAGTGGTATTACAAGCAGGAGGAAGAAAAAATCTCTCCCTCAAAATCTATCTGAAACTGTAATAAAAAATACAAGACCTTAAAACTTCTCTCTTGGTTTCTTCAGAGTAGCCTGCCTGTAATCCTCCTAATATTGTGCATGTACCTACGCCCACATGGACTTTCATATATAAGTATATGTACATACACTATTTCAGACACATAAAATTTCTGAATTTCAAAAATAGGAGATAAAATTGCTGATACACAAGGATGAATACTTACTCACTCTGTATCCTAACAGAGCTAATGAGAATATGCTTCCCTTTGTGGAATCATGCAAATGTAGAATTTGAATATTAAGCAATATTTTAACGTTAATTAGGATTATTAAAATATAATACCTTTTTACACATAAAAAAACCAACACAGTAAAGTCTTTTTAAAAGTAAAATATCCAAGTCTTGGTAATGTTTTTTTTAAACATAAAGTAAATTTAAAACAATTTGATAACGTATGAGTTTTCACCTGACTAATTCATGAGGTGGATACAAATAAAAGATAAATTTATTATATACCTTACGATACTTCAGATTTCACTTCTATTTCATGATCAAAAGGAAGTCATGGCACATGCTAGCAGGTGTGGTATCTAATTACTGGCTGCATCTTAATATTTTCATCATTATTAAGTGCCCAACATAATGTAAGAAAATTCATTTCTTTCTTTCATTTAATTTCTTTGGAAAGTTAACTTCTTTGTTACAAAATAAGAAAACAAAAGCCCTAAAGTAAAATCTTCAGACATTGAAAATGTATGGCTATCAGGTAAAATATATCTATACTTTAAGTAATTTATTTCTATATATAATTTAAAAAACAACAACAAAAAGAAACATAATCCATGATCTCAGGATTGTCTCTGTAAAAAGTTAGTGTAATAAATTTTAAGATAGCATTAAACAGAAACTCAACTGAACGTGTAGAGATAATCTGAATTTCAGATTATCCTATACAAGGTTTTCTATTTTACAGAATTCTCTAATATGCCCTTACAGGAGATTTGTATTCCACAACTTCTTACAGACATTTTCACTTCCACTGTAAATACCTTTCTATACCAATCTTCCAATGACAAATAGCATAATAGGTTGTAGTATGGAAAACAACAGGCTAATTCTCAGGCTTTAAATGAAACCATAATAAGGACTGGAATATCCTCCATGAAGACTGTGAGAAATCCTACTCAAACTTTCACAAATTGCAAAAGATATAATATTTGTTTTCAGTGTTCCTACATTGATCAAATCTTTGTTACAATATAAAGTAAAAATATTAATTCAGAAACCTAAAATAAGAAACTTTGACCAGAATGCCTCAAATGTCAGTTTCCAAATCCATAAATGTAATTCACTGTGAATTTATACATTTACTGGACATCTGAGTACATGAAACAAACAAACAAAATATTCTTAAAAAATCAAGAATTCATGTTATCAACTTCTTCCTGAACTACTAATAGTTGCAAGAAGTTTGTTTTGTCATAATACCATTATTATAATGTGTTTTTCATTACGGATTTTTAAATATTAAATTTAAGTATCCAACTACTTATGCAAGCTAACGTCTTCTACATAAACCACTATTTAGACAGATATTCCCCATACTTTTATCCAGACCACCAGGCTGCCTTAAGAATATTTTTTTTCAAAAACCCAAGTTTTCACATGATTGCTGGGCTATGTAAAGAAATAGAAGCATACAGCCTCCAAGAGCCATCAGGGAATCCCTTCTGCCCTTTTGGAAGATGGCTTTACATTCACAGATGGAATTCTTATGTGCTTCTTCCAGCAATGCAGAGGTATTCACTGTTTTGTCACTGTCTAAAAGTACAAGGATAGCACATGATATAATTCACATCAAAAGGTGGCATGTATGTATAAGCACAATGCAACAATTATTGAGTATTTTTATCTTAAATTACGCTAACACCATGAATTCTGAATTTTAAGGACTGTACATGGCTGCTTCCCATTCCATTTCACCAGTGGGTACCTCCTTCCAAAACAATATTCTTTTAATGATTTTGACCCACAATAGCAAGAAATAACTTCATTTTGGAAAATTTAGACAAAGAGAATGATGATAAAAATTACATTTTGTTTATGTTTTTTCCTTACCTGAATAATCTGACAAAATAATCTTCATTTTTTAAAGTCACTTCCACTTTCTCTTCTAACAAAAGATATTTCTATGTATTTCAAGGCTCTTATATTAGCATCTAACAATCTAAACAAATTTCCATTATTTAAGCAGAAAACTTATCATAAACATTACTTACTGTTGTCCAAAGTTATCAGGTAAAATAGCATGTAACTGACCTTCCCAAAAATCTGAGTTCTACTAAGCTTTCTCTCTCTTCATGAACACAGTGATTGATAGTTTAAGTAGGACATTTTAATATAAAAGAACAGTCTGGAAAGACAAAAATGTAGCTGAATAATTATTCAAACATTCAGTAACTCCAAATCAACATACAGTAGCAGTCAACCTTCTATATATGTGACAATATTCATGATGGAAGAATTGTTTTCTGTACCTTGAGAGTACGAAGTGCTTGTAGCAGAAGGATCACCTTCGGAAAGAATAAAAATAAAAGGACAGCTTGTATTCAACATCCCAGCATGTTGTTCTGGGTTCCAGACATTTAGAAAAACAACAACAACAACAACAAAAATAAACCGTACACACTTCAGAGTTCAACACTGATCTGACTACAAGTCTGATTTTTGGGCGCCTGTTTGCAGATGTGGTAGAGTTATCAATCCGAACAGACACACAATCCAGGTCCAATGTCACTTCTCCTCATTATGTTAATAGTTAATACATGCAAATGAAAACACTCTAGCAATTTGATTTCTTTGAAGATAGTTTGCATATTGTCTTAGACATAATGACTGTACACTTCTCTCAGCCTCGATTTATGCAAGGGTAGTTTAGTTCATTTTTATCAGCTCAAGTTCATTTTGGCTGCTACTGGAATGTATGTGTGTGTTTCTTTTTTACCTTTCACCTAATTACCATTCAGGTACCATAAGCAGATTTTTCATGCTATTGGTGTTTTTCTTAATTAAGAAACAAATGAATTCTCCCTAGCAAAAAAGATGGAACAACAGAATAAGATGCCAGAGGCAGATGTTCTGCTTCTTAATTGAAGCTGCTTCATTGTTAGGTGTCTGTTATGAGGGGGCAGAAGTGTCATGAGTTTATTGTGAATAGTATAAAAATAAAAGCATAAATAGTACTTTAAAAATTACAAAGGAATACAGAAATATTAGCTTTACAGGCGTAACTCAACTAAAATGTTCTCCCTTCCTCTGGGAGAATAAGTTCTTTAAGTATAAATTATTCTTCACATCTGGAAAGCCCCAGGTTCTAATCCCAGCCCAGAGTGAATCCTTTCTTTTTCCTTTGTCTATTATCTGCACCCTGCTTGTGTGCTCATGTTGTTCAATTAAGGAGGTACCTGAATTTACCAGTAAGAGGAATTTTGTTTCTTTTCCTTCATCCTCTCAGCAAAGTAAGTCTCTCCCTCTCTCTCATCCTCCCTTTCCCCCACCTCACTTTAAAGTTGTACCTTTCTGCAAGTGTTAGGTATTTCCATGCAAGCTCACGTCACCACCACTAGCACTTTTAAGAAATTCATGACAGTATGCTAGTCAGGACAATAATCTCCTACTAATTTACCATGAAATCTAGAACTTATAAGGATCAAGGCCTCTTAGGAGCAAGGGGTGCATACACAATATATTAAGGGCTGCAGTCCCTAAACTGCATGGCACATGCCACAGATCTAAAACGGGGTTTGAACAGAGGCTAAGAGATCGTTTGGCCCTACAACTTGGAACTGTAACACAGAGCCAAACATCAGCCTTAGTCTCAACAGTTTAAATGCAGAGACTACCACTGACATCTCGTTTGTCATGAATACGTTTAATCATGTAAAAACTGGAAAGCAAACTTCTGACGAAGACATCTGTAACGTTGAGATTAAATCCTGCCACTCCTCACGGACACATAATCTCTATCTGTTTCTATAGGAATTTTAAGAACGTAAGAAATACAAAATCAATGTCTCCCCCCTCCCACAAGAAATTTAGTCACTTTCCCATTATCTAAAAGAGGAATGCCAGGACAAGGATGAAACAAAAATATTTTTAGTACAGTATTAACCATGGATCAATTTGAGATAATCCACATCATACCGAGGAGAAGTACTACATATTGTCTTGATGAAACACAAAGGAGACTGTTCCAAACAGAAACTGATCTTCTATAGAAAATCTTTCTGTATTTTCTCTATTTGCTATTTTTTTTTCTCTTTTGCATGGGTTTGCACTCACAATATGTTAAATTTATTTTCTGTTTAATCAATGCTATTGTGCAGTGGGTTTCATCAATATTAATATTAAATTGATGTACCTGTTGATGTAAAGTATTTGTCATACAGCAGTGATAAATGTATTTTGAAATGGAAACTATGGAAATGTGCGAGAAGGACTTTTTCCTCCCACTTCCTTCCTTTGAACATTTGCTGGAGATTGTTTTTTTTTTTTTTCCTCTCAGCCAGAGAAAGCCAGATCCAACACATACAGCAATTTAACAGTATGCTGCTTCTATTTATAAATCTTTGCTTTTTCTATGAAAAATACTGGAATTCGTAATTTTTCTTTCTTCCTAAAATAAAAGATGTTGAACATGATGAAGAAATCAAAGATTCATTTTTTTCATTTTTCTATTAATTTTACATCTGCAGTTTCTTAAGGTTAACTGTTATTCTTCTTGTTTTACACCATTTTCATGAGTATCAAGCCTCACGTCAGTAGTTTAATTTCGCACAGAGCTATAATGACTGTTCACTAGAGGGGAAAAAAAAAAATCAAGCTCTGGGGGTAGTCACAGAAACCAACAACAAACCTTAGCTCTTCACTGACTGGACTCACTTTTTCTGCATCTCTGCTGCAGTCTCAACTTCATTTTTCCTCTCAATCGCTCTGACCTCCTCACATGGTGTCCCTGCCAAATTCTTGGCATTGGAAGTGAGGGGGAAGAGGCCATACCATAAGCGTGTTGATAATGAGGAGATAGAAATAGAAAACCAGCTGGATTGTCCTAATAAAGTATGTCTGGGATTCAGAGACACAACAACTCCCTGTTCAGGTCACTGTTCAGCATTTTAACCCTTTGTATTCCAGCTTGACCTTTCACTGATCTCCATTAAATTATTAAATTAACATTTAATATTAAATTGTACTTGAAAAATTCACTTTGATTTCAATGAAACCTATGACCTGCTTCTGTCTAACTGTATTTTAATTATGTCACTTTCAACGAAGACATGCAAGTCAGTCCTGGAAGATTTTTTGCTCAAGGAAACCTAATCATTTTTTCTCTTTCTGTTATCTTAAAAATGCCAATACTGTCAAATTTGATCTTTGTTCTTTAGCTGAAGTGTGTCTGGGGCAACTTTGATATGATTTAGGAGTATTCTAAGTGTCTAATGCAATGTTATTGTTTCTCTTTACATCAGTAACTAATAATTGGGAATTAAACAGGTGCTAATGCACACACACAGGAAAAACAGCAAGCTTTAATTTGCCTACATCTGTGACCCCTTCTTGCAAAAAAATCCCTATTTAAGATGGTTTGATTCAATCTTTTATGTTGGCACACTCCAAGAGTTCCCCATGCAGCCCTCATTGTCATCTAAAGCATTGACAAGACCTTCATTTCTAATAGCAAGCAAAATCAAGAAGGGAGGAAAATAAACTTTGTAGCTTTGTTTTTGCTTCATAGTCACATGTCAAATCTTTTTCACAGCGCACTATCAAGAAAAAAGGGCACAAGCCCTGATCTCCCCCCTCCCTCCCCCTTTTTTTAATACCCTTAAAATCATGAACAGGATGGCCAAAACGTTTTCTGTTACTTTGCTTAGTTGCCCTTTCTATTCATTCTCCAGTGACTGATCATCCAAAAGAAAGGTAGAGCACCACATATAAGAGAACCACGAAGGACGTTTCTTGATTTCTTCAAAAATTGTCGTTGACTCCAATACAACAACAGTTTCAGTCTCTTTGCAGAAGTTATGCCACAACAATTTTTTAGCTCCTCACTTATAAAAGAAATATTCTGAAACTATTTATAGGAACTGGTAATCAGAAGCTGGAATTTTCGTTGCTATGAGATAACAGTAGCCTATCTGATGTTATATTAAAAAAAAAAAAAGGAACAACTTGAAAAATGGCTGAGATACTTCTAATGTTTTGTAGGGGGACTGTTTCTGTTTCTCAGAAATATTCCTCAGGAAAGGAAGGCAATAACTAACTTGCAAACAATAAATCAAATTAAGAATTTTACCACTAATGAAAAAAGAGCTAATAAAACACTGACTTTCAATTGTTAGAAAAGTATTTCCTCTAAGACAATACATGTAAAGATGTAACAAAAATATTTTGTTCTTTCTATTTTGTCTGGGAGACAATCCCTCAGTCTCAGCCAGCATACTTGTACTTACAGCCCATTTAAAAATATTTAAAAATCATTTTAAAAACTGCTTCAAAGGCCAAGTGGGATGACCAAGAAGGGAGTGCCTTCTCCAATACACCATTTAACCAAATGATAATCACTAACTTCTTCCCATGTGCTTGGCGTGACAAGCGTGCATAAGCTTTAGCTTAACTACTCCATATAGTTAATATAGGAAGGGTCTCATGGCACTTCTTTTGCATAGTTTCTGTTAATTTAGCAAACAATTGGACTTGGAATCCCTTTAGCTGTACAGGCAGAGCAGCTCCGAGATCTATTTACTTACATATATTTACAAGAATGTTAATGTCAAAGACCTAGGAATCTCTTCTTGGGCTTGGCATTTCTTCATTAGATTTATGTGACCAAGGCAACAGGTTCTGTGTTACTTTTTTTTTTTTATTAAGGAGTGTTTTTACAACTAATAAAATTTATTGGAGAGGTGAGCAAGGTCAAAAGCAGTCCAAAAGCAGCACAGCATCAGGTAGGGCACATCTCAGAAGGCCCTGGTTTCTACTCCAGGTTCTACCAGTACCTTCCTGGTAAGTTTCCAGTCTCTGCCTTAAAGTTTTGCCAAAAACTAGACAATGAGATTTACATCTCTTCAAATAGGAAAAATACAAAGAAAGCAAAGTATGATTACTTAATGAATGATAAGGGAACGTAAGAAAAGTACAGGTAAGCTTCACAACAAAATGCAGTGAAGTGTATATACAGGATTCCACCTACAGATGACTCTGTATTACTAGCCAAGAACACAAATGAGTTGTCAGTCACTCTCCATCAGAAGATATATGGCCTCAGCATTCCTGTTTGTTTTAACATCAGAAAAGGCCAAAGAAGAATGGAAAGATCATACATATATTAATAAAAAATTAAAAGTTTACAATCTATGAGACATCTTCCTATTACTCTGTCAAAATATAACTCCTAGAGCAAGGTCATCGCGGTATTTCAAGTGAGACTCAGTGACAACTCCTACAGAGATGAAGTAATTATCATCAGATAAGTAACTACCATTCAGATACAAGGTATGCACTGATACATCGTATGAACCACTCAGTCACAAGACAACAAGACACATAAAAGAAGGAATAGCATTGAAGTCTAAATACATATTTGCCATTACATGCATGTTATCACATGCATAACATCTTGCCATTCCACAAACCTACAATTAGAATTAGCAGTGTGTCAATAATGTGTAACACAAAATGGAATTCAAACATTCAGCCCACGTACTTCACTAACAAAGTACTATTTCATATGAAATGCAGACCATTTAACACAGACTCTCCTGAAATTCCTCTAACAAGATGCCTACTACTTAATTAAGCTCTGAAATAGAGACATCAGAGGTGCCTACAACTTTTCATAATACTTCACACATAAATACAATTGCATAATTCAAGTATCAAAATATATTTAATTTAAAATCTGTTAAAGCTAACAATAATTATGGCTTACAGATTTCAGTGTTCCTGCATATAGTTCAATCATGTTCAATGCTCTTCCCTCCCAAAAAGAAGAAAGAATTGGACATAAATAAAAAAATAAATGAAAAAGAGTGTCATGATGTCTTAAATTCTGTAGGTTCAATTCAGTTCTTTCTTGCTTTTTACTCTCAAATGAATAATATGCCTCCTTCTACATAATACTTCCTTCCTAGGAAAGAGATCACTCTCAGTAATTTTGGAGGCTTTTCTTGAGTCTAACAACATTCAGGTCATCCCTCACAAAAACAAAAATATCATGCAAATAAGTAAGATCACAATAACAAATATTTAATATGTCTGACGTGAGAAAAATTCAGAAGCTAAAAGCTAAAGAATAAAAATCAGAACTTTTTGTAAAAAGCTTACAAAATAAAATAAGAAAAGGAGATGGCCATGTATCAGCAAACTATTCTTCTATGAGCTCAATCAGAACTAAACTAAGTGTTGTGCAATAGCTTGGTTTCCATATTTTATTTTCACTGAACCCTATATTCTATTTTTCAAAAGGCTGAGAAAAAAAATCACCATTTACTTCCATGCAACACTTTCTACTCCTGCTAATTTTATTTCATCTTTGTGTCCACTTCTTTTAGAGTTAATTCACAAAAATCTGGAATTTTTCATTTACAGTCTTTTTTTTTTTTATCAATTCTGTTAGCAAAAAGATTCATGATCTTTATAAATGCAGTCTATTTTTTCCATAATATGCATGCTTTCTTTTTAATGTTAGATTGTTTTCAATCCTGATATATAACAAAAAAGAACTACAGAAAGCAAGTAATTTAAGCAATGTTGAAGATGCATCATCTTTAAGGTGCAAAACCTTAAAGATGTGGCATCAGCGTTCTTATAAAAAACAAAGCGCAATTTGTCTGGGCATAATAGTCTGTTTAAATGTAGCAGGCATTTTAAAATTATTCTATTTAAAATATCTGATACGTACAAAAGATGAACTCTTTCGGGCGAAGTGGATCAAAATTTCAAAACTTATGATAACAATCTAGGGTTGATAAATTTTTTATGATTGTGCCTGTAACAGTGTAGCATTAAAATCTAATACACAGAACCTATTTCCAAGACAAAGCTCCACACCATCAGTAGGAGCTTAATAACATGTGCATTGCATATTCTTCAAACTCAGAGCTTTCGTTGTAGCTCCCCCTATTTATGATCTTGCTATAAAATAAGATTTTAATCTGAAATTTCTGCAGGTCTTCTGGAAGACAGAAAGGAAAATCTGCCAAGAGCTATACCTGGCTATTTTGAACAGGTATTAAAGTCCAAGGGATATATATAATATATATGTAATGCACATGGAAATTTCCAGTAAAAGGAAGCTAACATTGCAGATTAATGACAGCAAAAGGCATGAAAGAATCTGAAAGTTATTCCTGATTGCACAACTTAGGGCATATTATCAACTGATTTCAACAAAAGCTGTAGGTGTTGAGAATCTATTAAAATCAGGTATTTGTATCTGTTCAAAAATAATAATTAAAAAAAAGTTTAAAAAGCGTCAACAGAATTATGGAGCACAGTAGGAAACTAACTCATTTTTCTGTTATTGAAATGGAGTTAATATTTCCAGACTACGCTTGTTTCAAAGAATCTGTTTAACATACAATGTACAAAATTACTTGAAAACTTTGAAAGGATTCCAAAATTTGAAACTACTTGTTTATGATAATATCTTTACTTATAGCATGTTTTTTGCTTGAATGTAAGTGTATTTTATATTAAGTTGCTATTATGCATCAAGTTGCATGCTTCATTCCACACATACACAATTTGCTACTAATGCACACATATAGAGATGCATAAACACACATCTAAATATATACAGTTTTAATGGATTCTTAAAAAAGTTAGAAATAATTCTCAAATTCAAATTACTAGACAAAATATTTCCATACATGCACACACAAAAAAAACCTTTCCATTTAATTTGTGACTATTTAATTTTAGAGAATTGTTTCTGACATGACACATAATTTCAGAAACTTATCCAAACTACTATTGAAGAATTTCACATTTGTTTAGTTTTCAATTCAAAGACTGTAATACTGAAGCTTCTAAAAAGGTGCCGAATACTACCATATGCATCTCAGTACTTTTAGTAACAGGAACATCTGTCCACGAGGAAATGGATAAAAAGTTCCAAACCAATTGCACAGCATTTTAATGTTTTTCTTACAACAAATCAATATTTTAATAATATATGTGATTAGTCATCACCTGTTTGTTTGTTTGTTTAAAACTTTTTTAGCATCCCTGCAAACAAAATCCAGATCACATCTCAGCACTTCATAAACAGCATTCTGGAAGAATTTGGGGCTAGATAAAATTTTAGATAAAATTTTTAGATAAAATTTTATCTATTAAAAATAAATAAATAAAAACAGCAAAGTCAAAACTGATTTACTTATTTTTTTATATATCATTTTTCTGTGAATTGGAAAGTGGGTTTTCATTTTCAGAGACACTACAGCAGTGCAAACTAGGTATGATCCTTTTCTTATACACTTATTGCCTAGTGTCTACCATGCCACTAATGACTCATAACTTGAAACTATGTAAGCCTAACAGGAACACCACTCCAAGTGTTTTTGTCTTATTTATTTTATGCCTGAAGAGCAATGTGGAAAACCAAATTCATCTAGAAGTTGGTGGCATAAGAACTCCATTCCCGAATTTCACCTCCTTTCTTGACAGTGAAACTTCTGAACCAACAGTCAAAGAATGTCAAAATGAATGTCAGACTAATAAGACCAGTCATAACATCCCCAAAGCACACTCCCACTTAAATGAGATTTCCTAAACTGCAGGACTAATCATAAAATTACACAGTCTAGCTGGTCTAAGTAGCTGATTGTTACTCTCTATTTATAAGAATCGATTATCTTGATTATTTTGGTTATGCAACTTTTTTTTTTCCATTTTTTGATTCACCAGCCCCGATTTTCCTCTTTGTATAATTAAACAGGTCTCAGTTGTACACCCTAAATGTGTAAAACTCCCAAACACTAAAGCAGTAAAAAGAATAAAGCCGTGTACCGTCCCTGGTCAGGCACAAGTGTCATATTTTGAAGTAAAGACAAATACAGCTCTCTTCAGTTTTATTAAGTATAACATTGCATCTGGAAAAACTTCAGTATAAGACATTTATATAAGCACTACTTAATCTCCCATGCAATGCTTGAGAAAGAAACACACCTGTAAATCTGAGCCATAACTACATATGGACTATATATGGACTTCTACAGCTTATTTCAGACCACTTGTAAGAGTGCAAAGATATATCAGCATAATAATGCATGAAAACACACAAAAGCTCTGATGTTCAAGCGATGCACTGTGATATTAGTAAAAATGGAAGAAGCTTTTAGACACTTGGCTGAAATCTGCATGAATACTTCTCTAATATGAATAGATGAATATTTCTCTAAGCCTTCAGCTCTGTGTTTTAAAACATACCTTTAACACACACCTCAAAAGAGATATACAAAATATCCAAGATAAAAGTATTTCTTAAATAATAATAATAATGATTATTATTTATTAAATGAAACAGGTTTCCATATATTATACAGTAAGAAAACAGCCTTTCTTGAGGTATAAATAATCACTGTTCAAACAACCATCAGTTCACCTACACTGATCACTTATTACTGGTAGCACTCCAGGTTATACTACAGGTTCTTTCATATTGCATTCCAGTTATACTATCAGCAATACAGCACCTTGCAGAATTCATCTTACTGATATTAAGCCAGCAGCATTAGCTGAGACCCGACTGTCCTTTGGAGATCTGACCCTTAAAACTCAGAGAAAAATGATACATTATAAAGGATTTCTAGAGAGTATCCAACTGACCAAAAATCTAAATTCAAATCCAAGCTGTCCAAATTCCAATTCTGTGGCAGTTGTACACAATTTCACGGTTTACATTGAAAACCTTTTTCGTTTGAAAGCTATTATGTCTTGATTTTCATTTACACATTTTTCTTCCCCCGTCTGTGGCTATTACACAGAGAGTGCTAATTGTAAATGTGCTCTGAAAAACAAAACAAACAAACAACAACAACAAAAAAAAACACAAGCATAAAAACTCAGCTGTTCGTGGTATGTTCTCAGATCGATAAATAATCTCCAGTTAACAAAAATATACTTCACATAAATTAATTTTAATGACGTTTAAGTATACCATGCTAATTGCTCTTAATCTAGTGAAAAACACATACTTCTCTGTATGAAGTACAATATGCTATACAGCACATAATGGCTTACAGAACAGCAATGAATATTTTACAAATTAATTTATCCACTATATTCCATTACAGCCCCTCAGTATATATGTAACACAAAACATTTCTTGCAGCTGCAGTGACAAATTTACAGCAGAAAACATGTTTTTAAAAGTACAGTTTATTTAACATATAATTCTCTAAATTATGATGTTTTAAGCAACTACAGAAATTAAAAATCAACATAGTTTATTTCTGTAATTCACTTGTCTAACAGGTATACTCCCTCTGCTTTTATTCTTTTCTCTTACTTACGGCCTTATTTTTGTATTAATACTGACCAGATTACTTGGCCTTTCAATGGACCATGAAAAGTTAAGTCTTGTAACGAGAGAAAAACATAATCCAATACCCCACCTTGTGGGAACCCAGCACTGCCTGACACTGTACAGAAACCGACCTTTTTGTCCTTCAGACTTGCCTACCAGGCCCCATCTTCTATCGCAAAAGCCAAATCATCTGATCCCAAACTAACTGTCAACTGCTTGTGATGGTGGGGAAGCCAGACATCAATCAATCAGTTTTTATCAGAGCCACTCTTCGTTTTTCTGTTGTGCTCATCTTATCATCTGACCCAGTTGTAGCCCTGACTTCAGAAGCTTAAGTAACTTGATGACAAAATATGCGTCTGTTTGTCCAAGATGCACATTGTTAAGGAGTGCACTTGTATTTTTAGCAACTAGCTAATATTTTTTCCAGATAAACTGTCAAATATTTGAGATTTTTCTCAGTTCTTAAGTTTCTCAGTGTTCTCTGAAATATCGTGTATTTTTGGAATTAAGATTAAGTTAAGTAAGCAAGACTTATTTACGTATATATATGTATATATTTGCATTAAAAATTAAACAGCTTCCTTAAAAATGAAATTATTTGCAAGCCAAGGGCCTCTAAGAGATACTCCATCCTATTCACATAAATGGTGTTATTCAATCATACTTTATGACTGTTCATATGAACAAAGATTATTCACACTGAAAGCACCCAAAACAACAACAATTCGGTGGCTATATTCACAGATATTCAATTCTGCATTCTACAAAACTAGAACATTTTGTCTATGTCCATTCTGAAATGGCTGAAGTAGAATTAGCAGATACAACACTCAAATACCAATCTGACTGAAAGCTTTCAAAAGTGATTTGTTACTGCTCTTTCAAGAAAGCTAGAGTCTTTGTCACATACATTTATTACCTAAAGATCATAACATCACAAGGTGTGAGGGAGTGGGGGAAGTTCTTTTTTTCCAAATCTACTCAACTTAAGCTTTCACAGTTTTACCATTGTCTTTACCGGTCTCACAACTGTGTCCTAGTTTGATGCATAAAGCTGCATAAAACATTAGGAAAGTCCTTGCTGTACTTCTTCAAAACTTTTCCAAGAAGGGATCTTTATAGCCGTCTAACAAAGCCTGAATTTGTGAGTGAAAAGTGAAGACAAAACCTAAGGATCTATAGAATATATGCATAATTTCCAATAGATTTCACAATGCCTTTGCAATTTTTTTTCATGATATCTTATAAACATTAACCTTTACACTTGATAATAGAAGTACAATCAAGTATTAAATAGCAGGGTTCTAATGATGATCCCAATTACAGGAGTAAATCACAGTACTTCCTTTGAGGCTTGTGCTGCAACTACAGAAGTAAAAATAATATCAGCCTCTACAGAATTTCTTCTCAGCCTAAATGAACACCTCCATGTATCAACTGAAAAAGTATTTTCAAGATTATTCCATTTCAGCAGAGAAAATCTTTACAATAGACACACGAAAAGACATCTCTCACCATATTTGGGTCTATGAGGAATTTCATATTTTACAGTGTAATTCATTTTGTTCTCATTAAAAATCACTTTTTAATAATAATTGCAAGTGTGTTTTAAAAAGTAATTACATTTTTCTATATCATTTTTAACATAAAAATATATAGAATTTACTTTACATAGATAATATGAAAAGGAACACATATGGCACATGGGGGGCAAAACCTGAACCACGGAATTCCTATGAATATAATAACACTTCATATAAACCTGATTCCTATTCTACTTTACATTCTAATTTTATATAAAGCAAACTCTCACATACTACTTGTGGTCAAATGTATTTTTGAGCCTCTTTCCCATATATACACATTCACTGTAAGTATTATCATCAACAGTACTATTTTCTTGAATGAAGTTCAAAAATGTGTACATTAAGTTTTTTTAAAAAATGTTATTATACCATCCAAAAAAGGTTTAGACAGATAGGAAACTCACTAATGAGGAAAATGGAGTAATATTTTACTGTAGTTGATATTAATACTTTTTTTCATTAGAAAAGAAAAATAGAAAAGCATCTACATTCAAGATCTTTTTTTTCTGTACTCTGCTATATTGAATATAAGGTAAAAAGACCAAGTACAGTTAAAATAGCATGTGACACGCAGTTATATCAGCTAATCACAGACTGAAAGCTTTAAGTCTAGTTGTCTGGAAGAGCAATGCAACATCACTCCAATCCATCTACGCGAGTGCAAGGAGTAATATAGGAGAGAGTTTATGAAGAGATGTCTGAGTAATTCATTAACTGCTAAATCATTTATATTTCCAATAGTCTATTACTAAGTTGTATTCACTTTGAAAACCTTCTATGATTGATCAAAACCTTTATTATAAAAGTCCTATAAAAACTATATGGTACTACTCAAAAAATGAGAAAGCTAATGGTCACCTTCTAGCTTTATTTACACACCTGCAGCTAAGAAATTGCATTAATATAAAGATCTTGTAGAGAAATAAGCCTAACACCAAATTAGCTCTATAAATATAAAGGTTTCTAAGCATTACTATTCAAAATACCACCCCATCTCCTAAATATGTTTTGAAATCCTAGCTAATTCTTCAAGACTATAAAAATACTAGCATTTGCAAAGGGTGACAATCTTACATAACACCTTTATTTAACACAGGAAACATGGGAAAAGAAAAAAAATAAAAATAAATAAGAAGATAAATGGAAAATAATCAGGATAAAGTTTATTCAACATCTGTAAAGAAAAAAATATTTTTTGCTTATCATATTTTTAACTTATACCAACTATTTTTCATGGATATGATTACATAAATATCAGTAGCTATTAAAATATAACTTAAGGTTGTACACCTTTATATCAAACTAAATCCCTTTTCCTTTTTAAAGAAGAAAAATCTACTGTGACAACCACCCGCATCTGTTACCAACTCATGATGGCATTACCCTTTCAAAGCATTAGATAAAACTGAATAATCAATGAGAAATGTCAATACCGAGAACTGATTCCTTCTACGGTGCAGGCTTTATGCAAGTGTTTGGTGTTTGGTTGATTTTCTGTATTTTCTACAGGAACTCTTCTTCAATATTGCAAATGTACTGAATTGCTCTTGCTACATTTGGGATTCCCCAAAAGAATACTTTACCTGCATCACTAAGACACAGACTTTTTGTTACTACACACCATAGGAATAAAAAAAAAAAAAAAAAGAAAGAAAAAAATCCTATCTGACCTATGACTGGAAAGCAAGCTTATTGATACTCTTAATCTATGTCTCAAATACAGCATGTTCTATGGAACTATCAAACAAATCAATACTTGGATACATTTATAAACAACTGGGTAAAGAAAGTGGACTTGTTTCTCAAAGCAAAACTTATGCTTGTAATCATTGTATTTAAAGCTCTCAGAACAAGATTTAACCATACTATGACTATATGTACGGACAAGTCTCAGGTGCATTGTCTAAGAACAGGACTCTTAGGAAGCACTTAAGAATACAGAAGAAGAGGGCTATGACATGATGAAACAGGATTATCGACATTTTATCGTCACAAACTTACAATATAAATTTATCAACTTATATGATTCAAAAATAACTGTAACCAGACTGAATATTACAGATTCTCTATGAGGTTTGTTTGTCATTAATTGGAGAGTGAATAGAACACTGATATTATTTCTTTAGACCCACCAGATACTTTTGGAAAAAGAAAATCTCTTAAGGGAGAAGGAATATATTTTATTATGCATTCTACCAACTCATATTCTATATGTTTCTGAACTAATTCTACACTTATCTTTACTTAAGTGGAAGAAATCCCAACCATACACCGCATGGGAGAAGAAATTCTACTGCGTAAATGCTGTAGAATTTCCATACTTTCACTTTATAACTTATTTGTCCAATGCACAAATTACTGAGCTTTAAATAATCCTGACTACACGATTCTCCTCTACCATTGTGTCATCTCAAAAAGACAATCCGACAGTAATGGTAATGACACCCTCTCAGACAAGCCTGTGGGCATTAATATTTAAATCTTACCTATCCCTTGTGATTGGAATTCAGCCTCTATTCACAAACAAAAACTAAATCAATGTTCTTAGAGTTCAAACTAGATCCCTAAACAGTTTGCCACTCTCCATGCACAGATAAGATAAACTTTCTTTGACCCAAGAGATGAAGTTGCCATGACGATCAGAGAGTCCACTTTCTATATTGATATTTTGCTGATGTAACAACAAATAGAACCAGATCCTAGGGCTGATAATGGTGATTAATTAATACTAATATTGATCCCTACAAGCAAGAGACAAGGCTATTAACTTGAAGCCTGAAAAGTCAATTGTTACCTGTGGCAGAGATACTAGCAGCTGATTTTGAAACATAATAAACAAATGTGCTATCTTTATGCTAATACCTTTTAAAGGGGTACATCCTTTTCTAAAGCACAGTAAATTCATGATTCAAACCCATTACTTGAATTAAATCTTTTCATCTGCATCCAAAGAAGAGAAATAAACTTCAAAATTTGCAAAAGGAGTTATGTAAAATGCTTAAAGAATGTGCAAAGAAAGCTTGAGACTTTTTTTAAGAATACATGATACGTAAGTCATGGCATTTTGAATAAAAATTGCAAATGCACATTTATTTAGCAGGAAGACTATTTGGTCCTTTGTTTGAATAGAGACAAATAATACAAAAAGCACAGGTGAAAGTCTTAGTGTGAAGATAACATCTTCGAAGGTACATTCATACAAATCAAGACAAAAACTGGCTACAGACTATATTTATATTAACCTTGTGTTAGAGTGCCTGGAAACTGTATTTGAGAAGTATGTACTGTTAAAATACCTCCTCAAAAACCTCTCAGATTCTTTCTTTTTCCTCTTTAGAAACACGTCAAGAAAGTCACATAAATTGTAAGTGCATAACATAGAAAAAAAGCTCCCCTCTTAAAAAAAAAAAAAAAAGGAAAGAAAAAGAAAGAAAAGAAATCTTGTCCATCTTATAACTTGCTGTAGTCATATTACCAAGCAAAGCAGAATAATTTTCTTGTGACTTAAGGAATGGTGTTTTGATCAAAGATTTGGTTTTCCAGTTACACTGTATGACTTTACAATAAGTTTCCTTATTAGTCAACCACCTTTGTAGTATTGATGAAGTAAAAATGTTATGTTTAAAGGAAATAATTGGTACTACTGATGGATGGCTAGGTTTCCTGCTCATTTCATTACAGAGCACTGTATGAATCTTTGCATTAACTATTATACCGCTGACCAAAATATCAATTACTAAATATGAAAAAAAATCATTTTCCATCTCAACTGAATGCCTAAAAAATATATATTTTCATTAATACATGACTGTAAATATATATGCTGTTTTATTCACACATACTGTGTGAATACCTTGCAACATAGAGACCAATTGTCTGCAAAAAATTAGAACTCAGTCTCAGAAAACTAAAAATCATCATTCATGATTGATTCATACTCAAGAGGTACAGGCAGCTGCTTACCTAGTGCTCTGCTTTGATTAAACTGAAAGCATTATAAGTGCCTTTAATGTGCTACAGTGCAATTTAAAGAAGAGTACAAAGTGAAACTCTGTCAGAGAAGAAAAATGTCTATTTAAAAAAAAAGATAAAGATAGAAAATATTTTATTTCCTACCCTACTTCAGCAATGAGACATATTAAATCTATCCTTGGGTTCTATTTTACATTAATATGGAATCTTATAGTGAAGTGTTTTTTTTTTTTTGAAAAAAGCAAAGAGAGAGGGAGAGAGATTCTCACACCTCATTTCTGTTTCTAAGCCAAACACCTACAAATAAGCCTACCGGATCTCAATGACAATGCACCAGTGTGCCTGTACTGTTGCCTCTATTAAACTTACAAAACTCCACAGAATGATTTATGAGCCGCTAATCGGCAGAATTCTCTACACATTTCCAATCAGTTAAAACAAAATAAATATTTTTTTTGTGTCCTTACAAATGGATTCCATTCCTGAAAAAAAAAAAAAGAAAAAGAAAAATGAGCAAATGCACTGTTACACATAATCACAGAAAAATATTACTGC